>NC_069505.1:231899252-232001752 GCF_027579735.1 Bombina bombina | reverse complement strand
TAAGCCGGGCAGTAAACCCTTTCGTGCGGTATAGTTTGATTTGAACAATGGACACAGTTTGGTTCACGTGCCCTTCTCTGCACCAGCAGAAGGCTGTGGTTAAACATCTTGTTATTTCATTTGCTAGACACATTTGTCCTTGCAGCTGACCATGTGCAGGAGAATAGTCTAGTATTCCAAGAAATGACAGCTGCAACGCAAATTACCTTAACCCTCTTTCTTCAAGGATTAACAGGGTACAGTGAACTCAGTGTTTTGAGGGCAGAGGGCAGGGTATTTGCTTATCATAAATATTATTATTAACCCTATTTATACTGCAGGCTTTTGGTTGGTTAACTAAAATGCTCTTTTTTACTAACAGTTAGTAATGGTTAATAATCATCTGTTCAATGTCGGAAAAACATTTTAGCTTCAGAAAAAGAATTGTTTTTTTTCCCACTTTATACAATAAATTGCATTTGTTTATAGATATATATGTACAGAGTATATATATATATATATATATATATATAGCAAGAGGGGTGATGTGTCCAGCATTGAGTTTTTAAGTATATGTGTATATATATATATATATATATATATATATATATATATATACTGTATTTATAAAAAAGAAGTCCTGACTGACTGACTCATCAACGCCCAGCTCAAACCGTTTAACCTAGGACCGTGAAATTTGGAAGGTACGTTGTTTTTATGACGTAGGCACCCACTAAGGAAGGATTTTTAGAAATGATGTCCCTAAGGGGGTGAAAAAGGGGGGGGGGGTGAACTTTTTTATGAGGATACCTACAGTATATCTCAAAAACCGACGATGTTACAAACATAAAAATTGGTATTTAGATTCTCTTTGAAAAATAAAGAAACACATAATTTACCATTTCCCCAAAATTCACTTAAGGGGGGGTCAAAAGAGGGGGCTGATTTATGAGGATACCTATATCTCAAAAACCGACGATGTTACAAACATGAAAATTGGTATTTAGATTCTCCTTGAAAACTAAAGAAACACGTAATTTACCATTTCCCCAAAATTCCCTTAAGGGGGTCAAAAGAGGGGGGTTGATTTATGAGGATACCTATATCTCAAAAACCTACGATGTTAAAGATATGAATTTTGATATTTAGATTCTCCCTGAAAAATAAAGAAACACATGATTTACCATTTCACCAAAATCTATTTAAGGGGTGTCAAAGGGATTTTACTGACGATGTTACAAGGTTAAAATTGGTCTTTAGATTTTCCTTGAAAAATAAACAAAACACATGTTTTACCATTTCCCTAAAATCCACTTAAGGGGGGTCAAAAGAGAGGGGGCTGATTTGTGAGGCTACCTGTATCTCAAAAACCGACAATGTTACATATGTGGAAATTGGTATTTAGATTTTTCAGCGAAAAATAAAGAAACAAGTGTTTTACAATTTTTCCAAAATCCACTTAAGGGAGACAAAAGAGGGGGGGCTGATTTATGAGGATACCTATATCTCAAAAACCGACGAGGTTACAGACGTGAAAATTGGTATTTAGATTCTCCTTTAAAAATAAATCCACTTAAGGGGGGTCAAAAGAGGAGCGGCTGATATGTATAAACACACGCACATACATACATATATATATATATATATATATATATATATATATATACAAGCTGTTGCCCGCAGCTTCACTTGTGTGGATTTTGTGAGTTGTAAAAAATAGCGAAAAACCCGACCACTCGCAACTACATGTGCCCTCACGTGTGTGCCCATTCGGGTTGCATACTCACTGACATGAACTTCTTGAGTTTTTGTTAATTCTCATAATCTAAATACCAATTTCTCTTGTAAGGTGTATCCAGTCCACGGATCATCCATTACTTGTGGGATATTCTCCTTCCCAACAGGAAGTTGCAAGAGGATCACCCATAGCAGAGCTGCTATATAGCTCCTCCCCTAACTGCCATATCCAGTCATTCTCTTGCAACTCTCGACACGCATGAAGGTAGTAAGAGAGAAGTGGTGAAATATAGTTGTTTTTTTCTTCAATCAAAAGTTTGTTATTTTTAAATGGTACCGGAGTTGTACTATTTTGTCCCAGGCAGAAAATAGAAGAAGAATCTGCCTGTGATCTCTATGATCTTAGCAGGTTGTAACTAAGATCCATTGCTGTTCTCACACATAACTGAAGAGAGAGGTAACTTCAGCTGGGGAATGGCGTGCAGGTTATCCTGCTATGAGGTATGTGCAGTTAAAATTTTTTTCTAGAGATGTAAATGCTAGAAAATGCTGCTGATACCAGATTTATGTAAGGTAAGCCTGAATACAGTGATTTAATAACGACTGGTATCATGCTTACTTTCAGAGGTAATACTCTTATAGATTTGCAATATAAAACGTTTGTTGGAAATGTTTAAGCGTTTTTATATATGCTTTGGTGATAAAACTTTATTGGGGCCTAGTTTTTTCCACATGGCTGGCTTAAATTTGCCTAGAAACAGTTTCCTGAGACTTTCCACTGTTTTAACATGAGTGGGAGGGGCCTAATTTAGCGCTTTATTGCGCAGTAACTTTTACAGACTGAGACATCCAGCTTCCTCCAGGAGTCCCCTGAATGCCATAGGACCTCTCTAAAGGGCTCTTAGGCTTTCCAAAGTCGTTTGTTTGGGAAGGTAGGGCCACAGCAGAGCTGTGGCATTTTGTTGTGACTGTTAAAAAACGTCTATATCGTTTTTTTCATCCGTTTTTTGAACTAAGGGGTTAATCATCCATTTGCAAGTGGGTGCAATGCTCTGTTAGCTTATTATACACACTGTAAAAATTTTGTTTGATTTACTGCTTTTTTTCACTGTTTTTCAAATTCGGACAAAATTTGTTTCTCTTAAAGGCACAGTACCGTTTTTATTTTTTGCTTGTTAACTTGATTTAAAGTGTTTTCCAAGCTTGCTGGTCTCATTGCTAGTCTGTTTAAACATGTCTGACATAGAGGAAACTCCTTGTTCATTATGTTTAGAAGCCATGGTGGAACCCCCTCTTAAAATGTGTACCAAATGTACTGATTTCACTTTAAGTAATAAAGATCATATTCTGTCTTTAAAACATTTATCACCAGAGGAATCTGACGAGGGGGAAGTTATGCCGACTAACTCGCCCCACGTGTCAGACCCTTTGACTCCCGCTCAAGGGACTCACGCTCTAATGGCGCCAAGTACATCTAGCGCGCCCATGGCGTTTACTTTACAAGACATGGCGGCAGTCATGGATAATACACTGTCAGCGGTATTATCCAGACTACCTGGGTTTAGAGGAAAGCAAGATAGCTCTGGAGTTAGAAGAAATACAGAGCATACTGACGCTTTAAGAGTGCAGAAGCTGAGGAAGGAGAGCTTCTTTCTGTGGGTGATGTTTCTGTCTCAGGGAAGAGGATTCAACCTGATTCTGATATGTCTACATTTAAATTTAAGCTTGAACACCTCCGCGTATTGCTCAGGGAGGCTTTAGCTGCTCTGAATGACTGTGATACAATTGCAGTGCCAGAGAAATTGTGTAGATTGGATAAATACTATGCAGTGCCGGTGTGCACTGATGTTTTTCCAATACCTAAAAGGTTTACAGAAATTATTTCTAAGGAATGGAAAATGTTTCCAATAGATGCCACCACACGGGACTTATGGCAGACAGTCCCTAAGGTGGAGGGAGCAGTTTCTACCCTAGCTAAGCGTACTACTATCCCTGTCGAGGACAGTTGTGCTTTCTCAGTTCCAATGGATAAAAAGTTAGAGGGTTACCTTAAGAAAATGTTTATTCAACAAGGTTTTATTCTACAGCCCCTTGCATGCATTGCCCCAGTCACTGCTGCTGCGGCTTTCTGGTTTGAGTCTCTGGAAGAGGCTTTACAGGTAGAGACTCCATTGGATGACATACTTGACAAGCTTAGAGCACTTAAGCTAGCCAATTCTTTTTTTCTGATGCCATTGTTCATTTGACTAAACTGACGGCTAAGAATTCTGGTTTTGCTATTCAGGCGCGCAGGGCGCTATGGCTTAAATCATGGTCAGCTGACGTTACTTCAAAGTCTAAGCTGCTTAACATTCCCTTCAAGGGGCAAACCCTATTCGGGCCTGGTTTGAAGGAGATCATTTCTGATATCACTGGAGGAAAAGGTCATGCCCTTCCTCAGGATAGGTCCAAATCAAGGGCCAAACAGACTAATTTCCGTGCCTTTCGAAACTTCAAGGCGAGTGCGGCATCAACTTCCTCTAATGCAAAACAAGAGGGAACTTTTGCTCAGTCCAAGTCGGTCTGGAAGCCTAACCAGACCTGGAACAAAGGCAAGCAGGCCAAAAAGCCTGCTGCTGCCTCTAAGACAGCATGAAGGATCGGCCCCCTATGGATCTAGTAGGGGGCAGATTTTCACTCTTCGCCCAGGCTTGGGCAAGAGATGTCCAGGATCCCTGGGCGTTAGAAATTATATCCCAGGGATATCTTCTGGACTTCAAAGCTTCCCATCCAAAAGGGAGATTTCACCTTTCACAATTATCTGCAAACCAGATAAAGAGAGAGGCATTCTTACACTGTGTTCAAGACCTCCTAGTTATGGAAGTGATCCATCCAGTTCCAAAGGAGGGACAGGGATTTTACTCAAATCTGTTTGTGGTTCCCAAAAAAGAGGGAACCTTCAGACCAATTTTGGATCTCAAGATCTTAAACAAATTCCTCAGAGTTCCATCATTCAAGATGGAGACTATTCGTACCATCCTACCTATGATCCAGGAGGGTCAATATATGACTACAGTGGATTTAAAGGATGCTTATCTTCACATTCCGATACACAAAGATCATCATCGGTTTCTCAGGTTTGCCTTCCTAGACAGGCATTACCAGTTTGTAGCTCTTCCCTTTGGATTAGCTACAGTCCCAAGAATCTTTACGAAGGTTCTGGGGTCACTTCTGGCGGTCCTAAGACCGCGGGGCATAGCAGTGGCCCCTTATTTAGACGACATCCTGATACAGGCGTCAAATTTCCAAATTGCCAAGTCTCATACGGACATAGTTCTGGCATTTCTGAGGTCGCATGGGTGGAAGGTGAACAAAGAAAAGAGTTCTCTATCCCCTCTCACAAGAGTCTCCATTCTGGGAACTCTAATAGGTTCTGTAGAAATGAGGATTTACCTGACAGAGTCCAGGTTATCAAAACTTCTAAATTCCTGCCGTGTTCTTTATTCCACTTCTCGCCCTTCGGTGGCTCAGTGTATGGAAGTAATCAGCTTAATGGTAGCGGCAATGGACATAGTGCCGTTTGCACGCCTACATCTCAGACCGCTGCAACTCTGCATGCTCAGTCAGTGGAATGGGGATTACACAGATTTGTCCCCTCTACTAAATCTGGATCAAGAGACCAGGGATTCTCTTCTCTGGTGGCTATCTCGGGTCCATCTGTCCAAAGGTATGACCTTTCGCAGGCCAGATTGGACAATTGTAACGACAGATGCCAGCCTTCTAGGCTGGGGGGCAGTCTGGAACTCCCTGAAGGCTCAGGGAACATGGACTCAGGAGGAGACACTCCTTCCAATAAACATTCTGGAACTGAGAGCGATATTCAATGCTCTTCAGGCTTGACCTCAGCTAGTGACAATGAGGTTCATCAGATTTCAGTCGGACAACATCACGACTGTGGCTTACATCAACCATCAACGGGGAACAAGGAGTTCCCTAGCGATGTTAGAAGTCTCAAAGATAATTCGCTGGGCAGAGATTCCCTCTTGCCACCTATCAGCTATCCATATCCCAGGTGTAGAGAACTGGGAGGCGGATTTTTTAAGTCATCAGACTTTTCATCCGGGGGAGTGGGAACTCCATCCGGAGGTGTTTGCACAATTGATTCATCGTTGGGGCAAACCAGAACTGGATCTCATGGCGTCTCACCAGAATGCCAAACTTCCTTGTTACGGATCCAGGTCCAGGGATCCCAAGGTGACGCTGATAGATGCTCTAGCAGCACCTTGGTCTTTCAACCTAGCTTATGTGTTTCCACCGTTTCCTCTGCTCCCTCGTCTGATTGCCAAAATCAAGCAGGAGAGAGCATCAGTGATCTTGATAGCGCCTGCGTGGCCACGCAGGACTTGCTATGCAGATCTGGTGGACATGCCATCCTTTCCACCATGGACTCTGCCGCTGAGACAGGACCTTCTACTTCAAGGTCCTTTCAACCATCCAAATCTAATTTTTCTGAGACTGACTGCCTGGAGATTGAACGCTTGATTTTATCAAAGCGTGGCTTCTCCGAGTCAGTCATTGATACCTTAATTCAGGCACGAAAGCCTGTCACCAGGAAAATCTATCATAAGATATGTCGTAAATATCTTTATTGGTGTGAATCCAAGGGTTACTCATGGAGTAAGGTCAGGATTCCCAAGATATTATCTTTTCTCCAAGAAGGATTGGAAAAAGGATTGTCAGCTAGTTCCTTAAAGGGACAGATTTCTGCTCTGTCTATTCTTTTGCACAAGCGTCTGGCGGATGTTCCAGATGTTCAGGCATTTTGTCAGGCTTTAGTTAGAATCAAGCCTGTGTTTAAACCTGTTGCTCTGCCATGGAGCTTAAATTTGGTTCTTAAAGTTCTTCAAGGGGTTCCATTTGAACCTCTTCATTCCATAGATATCAAACTTTTATCTTGGAAAGTTCTTTTTTGGTAGCTATTTCCTCGGCTCATAGAGTTCCGGGTTATCTGCCTTACAATGTGATTCTCCTTATCTGATCTTCCATGCATATAAGGTAGTTCTGCGTACCAAACATGGGTTTTTACCTAAGGTGGTATCTAATAAGAATATCAATCAGGAGATTGTTGTTCCATCATTTTGTCCTAATCCGTCTTCAAAGAAGGAACGTCTATTACACAATCTTGACGTGGTTTGTGCTTTAAAGTATTATTTACAAGCTACTAAAGATTTTCGTCAAACATCTGCTTTGTTTGTTGTCTACTCTGGACAGAGGAGAGGCCAAAAGGCTTCGGCAACCTCTCTTTCGTTTTGGCTAAGAAGCATAATCCGCTTATCTTATGAGACTGCTGGCCAGCAGCCTCCTGAAAGGATTATAGCTCATTCTACTAGAGCTGTGGCTTCCACATGGGCCTTTAAAAATGAGGCTTCTGTTGAACAGATTTGCAAGGCGGCTACTTGGTCTTCGCTTCATACCTTTTCAAAATTCTATAAATTTGATACTTTTGCTTCTTCAGAGGCTATTTTTGGGAGAAAGGTTTTACAGGCAGTGGTACCTTCCATTTAAGTACCTGCCTTGTCCCTCCCTTCATCCGTGTACTTTAGCTTTGGTATTGGTATCCCACAAGTAATGGATGATCCGTGGACCGGATACACCTTACAAGAGAAAACATAATTTATGCTTACCTGATAAATTTATTTCTCTTGTGGTGTATTCAGTCCACAAGGAGAATCTAAATACCAATTTTCACGTCTGAAACATCGTTTTTCGAGATATAAGTATTCTAATAAATTAGCCCCCCTTTTGAACCCCCCTTAAGTGTATTTCTGGCAGATGGTAAAACATGTTTCTTTATTTTTCAAGGAGAATCTAAATAACAATTTTCACGTTTGTAACATCGTCAGTTTTTGAGATATAACATCGTCGTTTTTTTTAGATATAGGTATCCTCATAAATCACCCCCCATTTTTTGACCCCCCTTAAGTGGATTTTGGGGAAATGGTAAAACTTGTGTTTCTTTATTTTTCAAGGAGAATCTAAATACCAATTTTCACTTCTGAAACACTGGTTTTTGAGATATAGGTATCCTCATAAATCAGCCCGCCCTTTTGACCCCCCTTAAGTGTATTTTTGGGAAATGGTAAAACACGTGTTTCTTTGTTTTTCAAGGATAATCTAAATACCAATTTTCACATCTGTAACATCTTTGGTTTTTGAGATTTAGGTATCCTCATAAATTAGCCCCCCTCTTTTGACCCCCCTTAAGTGGATTTGGGGGAAATGGAAAAACACGTGATTCTTTATTTTTAAAGGAGAATCTAAATACCAATTCTCACGTCTGTAACATCGTCAATTTTTGAGATATAGGTTTCCTCATAAATCAGCCCCCTCTTTTGACACCCCTTAAGTGAATTTTGGGGAAATGGTAAAACACATTTCTTTATTTTTCAATGAAAAGCTAAATACCAATTTTCACGTCTGTAACATTGTTGTTTTTTGAGATATAGGTATCCTCATAAATCAGCCCCCTCTTTTGACCCCCTTTAGTGGATTTTTGGGGAAATGGTAAAACACGTGTTTCTTTATTTTTCAAGGAGAATCTAAATACAAATTTTTACGTCTGTAACATCGTTGGTTTCTGAGATATAGGTATCGCCATAAAAAAGTTCACCACCCTTTTTCAACCCCTAGTGATGAAATTTCCAAAAATCCTTCCTGTGTGGGTGCCTACATCATAAAAACAAAGTAACTACTAAATTTCACGAGCCTAGGTTAAACGGTTTGAGCTGGGCCGTTGATTAGTCAGTTAGGGCTTCTTTTATATATATATATATATATATATATATATATATAGATAGATAGATAGATAGATAGATAGATAGATAGATAGATATATCTCAAAAGACTATAGGCACGCTCTCGCTGACATCAGGTCACAATACTGAGGTGAAGTGTAACATAAAGTAAAGTAGGTGCAATGTAACATAAAGTAAAGAAGGTGCAGTGTAACATAAAGTAAAGAAGGTGCAGTGGAACATAAAGTAAAGAAGGTGCAGTGGAACATAAAGTAAAGAAGGTGCAGTGGAACATAAAGTAAAGTATGTGCAGTGTAACATAAAGTAAAGAAGGTGCAGTGGAACATAAAGTAAAGTATGTGCAGTGGAACATAAAGTAAAGTAGGTGCAGTGGAACATAAAGTAAAGTATGTGCAGTGGAACATAAAGTAAAGAAGGTGCAGTGGAACATAAAGTAAAGAAGGTGCAGTGGAACATAAAGTAAAGAAGGTGCAGTGGAACATAAAGTAAAGTATGTGCAGTGTAACATAAAGTAAAGAAGGTGCAGTGGAACATAAAGTAAAGTATGTGCAGTGGAACATAAAGTAAAGAAGGTGCAGTGGAACATAAAGGCCTAGATTACGAGTTTTGCGTTAGAAGGGGTGCGTTAGTTACGCGTCTTTTATTTCCTTAGCGCACTTTTCTTAACCTAGGTATTACGAATCTCAAAACAACCTCCTAACGCGTCATAGTAACACGACTACCGCGTTTATTTTATACACGTAATCACGCCCGCGTTAAACAGTCTCCCATAGAGATCAATGAAAAATCAAAGAAGCACGCATTTTTCAGCTAACACTCAATCTCACAAGAAATATGCACTGCTCTGTCATATTACGTATACCACATAATGCACAACAAAAACACACAGAAAATGTATTAACAACAATCACGCAACATAGCACAGATGCATTACACATTCGGAAAAGAAAAACAATAAACATGATTTACACTAAACGAGGAATACAGAAATACATGACGATCCTGCAACACGGAACAAAACCACACGAAAAAAGAATTGCACACTCATACACAAACAAAACATTTGCATTCAACATTACGGAATATTAGTACAAACAAACATTTACAACACTTCACAAATACGACACAATCACAAATCAACATTTATATTTACTCATAATACTTTTGAACAATGTTATGCAAAACGATCACTATGACATCATCGCATTCTACACATTCCACAAATACTAACTCAATATGAGCATGCGCAAATTCACACAACTAATACACATTGCACACATACTAATTACTAACAAAGCACACCTGAACATAATTTACAAGGCAAACCGGTACATCATTAAACATTTAAATAGGGTATATAAGCACGCCACAAGCATGGCTTCTTTGACTGTGTTGCTGGAGGGTTTTTGGAGATTAGAGAGATTTAGTGCGTTATTGTGAGAGTTAGTGTTAGTGTGAGTTACTGTTATTGTGAGAGTGAGTTAGTGTTATTGTGAGAGTTAGTTAGTAGTAGTGTGAGATAGTTAGTTAGTGGTAGTGTGAGAGAGTGAGTTATTGGTAGTGTGAGATAGTGAGTTAGTGGTAGTGTGAGAGAGGGAGTTAGTGGTAGTGTGAGAAAGTGAGTTAGTGGTAGTTTGAGATAGTGAGTTAGTAGTAGTGTGAGATAGTGAGTTAGTGGTAGTGTGAGATAGTGAGTTAGTTTTAGTGTGAGATAGTGAGTTAGTGGTAGTGTGAGATAGTGAGTTAGTGGTAGTGTGAGATATTGAGTGAGCGGTAGTGAGCGAGAGTTGGTTTGGGTGAGTGTACGAGTGTTTTTTCTGTATACTTAACACATTTACACGCAAACACATTCAATACATACATACACTTATCAATAACAACACATACACTCCATACCCCATCCCCTCTCATACTACACTCCATACCCCATTCCCTGTAATCCCATTCCGTGTAATCCCATACCCCAATCCCTTTCATCCCATATACCATTCCCTGTAAACCCATACCCCGCACGCACCCGGCTACAAAGGGGGCAGACCTCAGCTCTGCAAGAGGAACTGTTGGCACTTAAGTACAGACACAAGAAGGATGTGGACCTTCTTACCACCATCCACAATGAGAGGACTGTTGAGTTCTCTATACGTGGCAGAGCTGAGAGCATAAGGAAGCCAAAAAGAAAAAATAAATGAAAGAAGGAGCGCCACAAAAAGGCTTTAGTACATGTAAGTTATATACAGCTAGATTTAGAGTTTTGTCGGTAAAGACCCAGCGCACCCTTAAGACAACGCTGGTATTGAGAGTTGTCTGAGGGGCTGCGTTAGGCTCAGAAAAGGGAGCGTTTAGCCTAATTTAGCTCCACTTCAACCCTCAATACCAACGTTGCTTACGGTAGCGGTAAGCTGGAAAAACATGCTCGTGCACGATATCCCCATAGGAAACAATGGGGCAGTTTGGGCTGAAAAAAAAACCTAACACCTGTAAAAAAGCAGCGTTCAGCTCCTAACGCAGCCCCATTGTTTCCTATGGGGAAACACTCTCTAAGTCTGCACCTAACACCCTAACATGAACCCCGAGTCTAAACACCCCTAACCTTACACTTATTAACCCCTAATCTGCCGCCCCCGCTATCGCTGACACCTTCTGTATATTATTAACCCCTAATCTGCCGCTCCGGACTCCGCCGCGACATAGATTATCCCTATGAACCCCTAATCTGCTTCCCCTAATATCGCCAACCCCTATATTATATTTATTAACCCTAATCTGCCCCCCAACGTCGCCGCCACCTTACCTACACTTATTAACCCCTAATCTGCCTACCGGACCTCGCCGCCACTATAATAAATGTATTAACCCCTAAACCGCCGCACTCCCGCCTCACAAACACTAGAATAAATAGTATTAACCCCTAATCTGCCCTCCCTAACATTGCTGCCACCTACCTACAATTATTAACCCCTAATCTCCCGCCCACACCGTCGCCGCTACTATAATAAAATTATTAATCCCCTAAACCTAACTCTAACCCTAACACCCCCTAACATAAATATAATTTAAATTAAACAAAATAATATTCCTAGAAAATATACCCTAATATAGCTACAATATAATTAATAATTACATTGTAGCTATTTTAGGATTTATATTTATTTTATAGGCAACATTGTATTTATTTTAACTAGGTACAATAGCTATTAAATAGTTAATAACTATTTAATAGCTACCTAGTTAAAATAATTACAAAATTACCTGTAAAATAAATCCTAACCTAAGTTACAAATACACCTCACACTACACTATCATTAAATTAATTAAATAAATTACCTACAATTAGCTAACTTAAAATACAATAAAATAAATTATTCTATAATACAAAAACAAATAAACACTAAATTACAAAAAAAAAAAGAATTACAAGAAGTTTAAACTAATTACACCTAATCTATGCCCCCTAATAAAATAAAAAAGCCCCCCAAAATAATAAAATGCCCTACTCTATTCTAAACTACCAAAGTAATCAGCTCTCTTACCAGCCCTTAAAAGGGCTTTTTGCGGGGCATTGCCCCAAAGTAATCAGCTCTTGTACCTGAAAATAAAAATACAATACCCCCCAAAATTACAACCCACCACCCACATACCCCTACTCTAACCCACCCAAACCCCCCTTAAAAAACCTATCGCTAACCCCCTGAAGATCATCCTACCTTGAGTCATCTTCACCCAGCCGAGCCGAATTCTTCATCCAAGGTGCACAGAGGAGGTCCTTCATCCGGTAGAAGTCTTCATGCAAACGGGGCAAGAAGAGGTCCTTCATCCGGTAGAAGTGTTCATCCAGGTGGCGTTTTCAATCTTCATCCATCCGGAGCGGAGCCATCTTCAAAGGAGCTGACACGGAGCCATCCTCTTCAACCGACGACTTCCCGATGAATGAAGGTTCCTTTAAGGGACGTCATCCAAGATGGCAGCCCTTCAATTCCGATTGTCTGATAGGATTCTATCATCCAATCGGAATTAAGGTAGAAAAAATCTGATTGGCTGATGCAATCAGCCAATCAGATTGAAGTTCAATCCAATTGGCTGATCCAATCAGCCAATCGTATTGAGCTTGCATTCTATTGGCCGATCGGAACAGCCAATAGAATACGAGCTCAATACGATTGGCTGATTGGATCAGCCAATCGGATTGAACTTCAATCTGATTGACTGATTGCATCAGATTTTTTCTATTTTAATTCCGATTGGCTGATAGAATCCTATCAGCCAATCGGAATTGAAGGGACGCCATCTTGGATGACGTCCCTTAAAGGAACCTTCATTCGTCGTTCA
This sequence comes from Bombina bombina, assembly GCF_027579735.1. Taxonomy (NCBI): domain Eukaryota; kingdom Metazoa; phylum Chordata; class Amphibia; order Anura; family Bombinatoridae; genus Bombina; species Bombina bombina. Next base: position 231,988,916 of record NC_069505.1, on the reverse strand, counting down.
GTCATCGGTTGAAGAGGATGGCTCCGCGTCGACTCCTTTGAAGATGGCTCTGCTCTGCTCTGGATGGATGAAGATTGAAGACGCCGCATGGATGAACACTTCTACCGGATGGAGGACCTCTTCTTGCCCCGCTTGGATGAAGACTTCTACCGGATGAAGGACCTCCTCTGCGCACCTTGGATGATGAATTTGGCTCGGCTGGGTGAAGACGACTCAAGGTAGGATCATCTTCAGGGGGTTAGCAATAGGTTTTTTAAGGGGGGTTTGTGTGCTTAGAGTAGGGGTATGTGGGTGGTGGGTTGTAATATTGGGGGGTATTGTATTTTTATTTTCAGGTAAAAGAGCTGATTTCTTTGGGGCAATGCCCTGCAAAAAGCCCTTTTAAGGGCTGGTAAAAGAGCTGATTACTTTGGTAGTTTAGAATAGGGTAGGGCATTTTTTTATTTTGGGGGCTTTTTTATTTTATTAGGGGGCTTAGATTAGGTGTAATTAGTTTAAACTTCTTGTCATTCTTTTTTATTTTTTGTAATTTAGTGTTTGTTTTTTATTATAGAATAGTTTATTTTATTGTACTGTAAGTTAGCTAATTGTAGATAATTTATTTAATTAATTTAATGATAGTGTGGTGTTAGGTGTATTTGTAACTTAGGTTAGGATTTATTTAACAGGTAATTTTGTACTTATTTTAACTAGGTAGCTATTAAATAGTCATTAACTATTTAATAGCTATTGTACCTAGTTAAAATAAATACAAAGTTGCCTGTAAAATAAATATAAATCCTAAAATAGCTGCAATGTAATTATTAATTATATTGTAGATATATTAGGGTTTATTTTCTAGGTAAGTATTTAGTTTTAAATAGGATTATTTTATTTAATTTTAGGAATATTATTTAGTTTAATTTAAATTATATTTATGTTAGGGGGGTGTTAGGGTTAGGGTTAGAGTTAGGATTAGGGGTTAATCATTTTATTATAGTAGTGGCGACGGTGCGGGCGGAAGATTAGGGGTTAATAATTGTAGGTAGGTGGCGGCGATGTTAGGGAGGGCAGATTAGAGGTTAATACTATTTATCCTAGTGTTTGCGAGGCGGGAGTGCGGCGGTTTAGGGGTTAATACATTTATTATAATGGTGGCGAGGTCCGGTCAGCAGATTAGGGGTTAATAATTGTAGTTAGGAAGCGGCGATGTTGGGGGGGCAGATTAGGGGTTAATAAATATAATATAGGGGTCGGCGATGTTAGGGACAGCAGATTAGGGGTTCATAGCTATAATGTATGTGGCGGCGGTGTCCGGTCGGCAGATTAGGGGTTAAAAAATTTTATTAGAGTGGCGGCGATGTGGGGGGGCCTCGGTTTAGGGGTAGATAGGTAGTTTATGGGTGTTAGTGTACTTTGTAACACAATAGTTAAGAGCTTTATATTCACGCGTTAGCCCATAAAGCTCTTAACTACTGACTTTTTTGGCGGTAGGAGTCTTGTCGGTAGAGGGTCTACCGCTCACTTCTTCCAAGACTCCAAATACCGATGTTAGGCAGATCCCATTGAAAAGATAGGATACGCAATTGGCGTAATGGGATCTGTGGTAGCCTGGAGTCGCGGTGAGGAAGTGAGCGGTAGACCCTTTCCTGGCTGAGTCTAAATACCAGCGGGCGGCCAAGAGCAGCGTTAGGACCCCTTAATGCTGCTTTTGACGGCTAACGCAGAACTCTAAATCTAGGTGATAGCTTGCAATCTGGTGAATATTTTGCATTATAGATGATATATAGCAATGGATTTGGGCATAATGGTTTTTGTATTATACTTCTTAAACCCTTTAAACATATATACCCATAATATGTATATTTGATTTAACTAATAGTAAAATATGTTCAAAACAGCATACACTATAGGTGTATTTAGTCCTTTACTGAAAAATCTTAAAAATACAACATATGGTATAATAAAACCAGAATTTGACAAAAACACAGTTAAAAACAAATGTGGCTTCAATAAAACCTATACTGCACAGCTGATATAAAAAACAGCAATATAGAGGTCTTAAAAATAGGTTAGAGCTGAAAATATTAATAGTTCTGTATATGAGTTGCTTATAAGCTGCTTGTTTGTAAAGAACAATACTTTAATGTTGGAGAATTAAAGAGGCAGAGGGGCGCCTCATGTGTGGTATCATCAGATGAAAAAGTGCAAAACAAACAGCAATAGAGCCAAATGAGTACTCACATACTCCAGGAGCACACCTATGTGCTAGTAGGGACGGGCTGCAGATTTATAAAGGTGTAACAGCTCACCCCTCAAACAGTGCTGTGGTGCTGAAAATGAAGTAAAAGACACAAAAAGAAAGCACTACATGTGCAGACCATTAAACGTATAACCAGCAGTATTTTCTTAGTGATACAGATGGGTACTCACATACTCCAGGAGCACACTTATGTGCTGGTAGGAACAGGCTGCAGATTTTAGGCAGGTGTAACAGCTCACCCCAGATATGATCTCTTGATGCTGTGAGAGCAGCAGTCCACATAAACTGCACCAGGTTTCAGGAGAACTTCTTGTATGTCAACAGAGGCAGTAGGTAGGTAGAGATATCCACTCAAAACATATTTATAATAAAATACAAATATTTATTAAAAACAAAAATAAAAAATACACAACACAACAGTTATTGCAGTAGGTGGATAAAATGGTTAACAATATTACCCCATTATTGCAACGCGTTTCTCGGTTTCAAGCTGTTTCATCAGGCATAAAATCCCTCTCATTCCTACCTCTGCCTTAAATAACAAGCTAACAAACATTCACCTCCTTTCAAGGGGGTGTGTTCTCTAATTGATACCTAACACCTGTCTAATGTGACCAAGATTCCTAATTAGTGCATCTTACAAAAATAGGCAATGTTTTAACAAATACAAATCTCTATACTTAGTATAACCATCCCCAAACAATGATAGGGTATTCCTACATATGACAATTATGTCTACGTATATAGTAAAAGGTTTATACTGACCCACAATGTTGATAATATAGCCAGAAGTATTCCCCTATTGTGGTTCATTTTCCATAGAAATGGACAAAGCATGCATTCACCATTGATAGACGTAATAGTGATGTGTGTATTCACTCACTTTTACTGATTCTCAACAGGAATGACATAAGATTTGTGTTGTGATTGGATGTATCTTAAAAAAATCTAGCAGTGTTAAAACCATTTATTTCCGTATTTCGGCTAACGTTAAGTTCTTATTGGTTCTCATGTATCATCACGAGTTTATATATCTACCCATTGGTTGGCGTCATACAGTTGTAGTGAAAATGAATCTCCCTTGAACAATGGTGATCGATTGGAAGTATAGATCTCTATTATCTTTTTTAGCCCTTTCAAATCCCTCGGTGATGATCTGTTGAGGATATTTTTTCTCTTTAATTCTCTCTTTTAGGATTTATCCTTGTGTCTCATAATCAGATAGTCCTACGCACCCTTTTAAATTGCCCATAAGGCACATTTTTCTTCCATGGGTAGTAGTGACTGCTTGTAAAGTCGAGATAACTATTGCATTCCACTCCTTTAAAATGTGTACTAGAAATGATCTTATCCTTTTCAAATGTCAGATTGAGGTCAAGATAGACCACAGTTTTTGCATCTATAACACTAGTGAATTTCAAACCTCTATCGTTTATATTCAAATGTTCTATAAATTTCCCTGCTGATGAAATGTTACCTCTCCAAACAAGGATCAGATCATCTATAAAACGGCCATAGAATACCAGGTTCGCCCCGTACATGGAGTCATATATATAACTTTGTTCAAATGACCCCATGTATAAATTGGCATAACTCGGGGCGAACCTGGTCGTTCCTCTCACTTGAAGAAAATACTCATCTTGGAACATGAAATAATTATGGTTTAAAATATATGCAATGAGTGACAAAATAAAATTCTTTTGTGCAGTGGGTAAATAAAAATCTTTTTCAAGGTAACTTTCAACTGCTGATAAACCCAAATTATGTGGTATGTTAGAATATAATGCTTGGACATCACACGTGATCCAAATTAGGTCACGCGTGATTGATACTTTATCTAGTTTTTTAATTAAATCTGACGAATCGCGGATATATGATTCTAATCCTACTACATATCTCTGTAGAAAATAATCTACATAAGATGAAGCATTGTCAGTCAAACTCCCGATTCCCGATATAATCGGCCGACCGGGAGGACATTTGGGGTTTTTGTGCAGTTTCGGGAGATTTTAGTAGAACGCTCGATTCAGTTCATTAGGGATTAAATAATAATATAGTGCCGCTCCGTTTGTGAGTAGTCCTTTTGCTGTTTTCTGTATGCTGTTACGCCAGCTTGTTTAAACGTTATCACCCGATTGGCGCCTCTTTTTTTCCATCCTTGGAAGTTTTTCACTGTCATCGTCGTTGTTTTGGGAGAGCAGCCTGCATCATCATATTTTCCAATTCACCTTTTAGGACCCGGACTGTGTGACATATAGCGCACCTCCAGAGGTGGAATCGCCACCTCTTATTCAACTTTACTTCTGGTGCTACGGCTTTCTTGAGGTTGCAGCTGTTGTCTTTACATTGTGTCTATCAAGGATTGTTTGATAAGTATCTTACGGTTTCTTATTTTTATTATATATATTTTATGAATAACTATATATAATTATATATATATTTTCTTGGTTAGCACGTGACTCACATACGTCACTAACAATTTTTATACAGTTTGCTGGTGGTTCAGTATTTGGTGTATTATGTGTTTTATGTGACTTTGTATTTTCACAATCATTTTTGATTTTCACATTTATGATATCACTTCAAGAGCAAGTGAGTATTTAGATACACTTAGGTTTTCTTTTGGTTTATATTTAGACCCTGTGGACCACAAAAAGAATATCTGGTGTGGCCCACAGAGTATTTTTCAATTGATATTTTTTCAAATTAATATTTTTATTATACCATACACACATTAATTATTTGAATTTCACATATTAACTCATTTTTCTGATATTACTATAATAACCAAGTATATCACACGTGTACATTTTAGTGTTTGCAAATTTTGATTAGAGGTTTTTTATATCTTTGGGACTTTTTGGTGTTTATTAGTTTTAGCTCACATCATGCTTTCAATTAATGAAAGACACAATAAAAGGCTTCTATTGGTATCTCATGTTGGGTCTGCCAACATAGTACCGAGCGAAGATAATTCCATTGACAGTTTACCCATTCACATTCTGTTTGCCAAATTGGAAAATCTAATTAAAGGGACAGTCTACACCAGAATTTTTATTGTTTTAAAAGAAAGATAATCCCTTTATTACCCATTCCCCAGTTTTGCATAACAAACACAGTTATAATAATATACTTTTAACCTCTGTGATTATCTTGTATCTAAGCCTCTGCAAACTGCCCCTTTTTTCAGTTCTTTTGACAGACTTGCAGTCTAGGCAATCAGTGCCTGCTCCCAGATATCTTCACGTGCACGAGCACAGTGTTATCTATATGAAATATGTGAACTAACACCCTCTAGTGGTGAAAAACTGTTAAAATGCATCTGAAAGAGGTGGGCTTCAAGGTCTAAGAAATTAGCATATGAACCTCCTAGGTTAAGCTTTCAACTAAGAATACCAAGAGAACAAAGCAAAATTGGTGATAAAAGTAAATTGGAAAATTGTTTAAAATTACATGCTCTATCTGAATCATGAAAGTTTATTTTGGCCTAGACTGTCCCTTTAATGATGAGTGCAGACATTGGTTAGACGCAGAGATGTTACAGAGGTACGTAGATATTAATCAAGTTCCAAGAGGCCTAAGAATTTTTAAGAGTTGCTCATTTAAAGATGACCAACCTTTAAATGTAATATGGGAAGAAGCATTAACCACCTGTTCAGTTACACTCATGAAGATTCTAATTACACACCGTAAATCTTTGGTAGAAAAAACATCCAAGGAGATAGATGCGGTACAACAAAGTTTAGATAAATTTAAAAATTCAAAACAATATGAAGAATTAAATCAGATGGTGCTACAAAAAACAAATACTTTTCAAAAAGAACTAATGGAAAATAAAAATCGTAAACTAGCAAGAGATAATGAAGATTATCAAAAAGGAGAGGTTCACACATATAACAAAAATAAAAAGAAACCATCTCCCAAGCCATTAGATACTATAGAGCAACCTCCCTTTGAGGAGTACCCCAATACACCTACAGCACCTGATTCTGAACGTCAATATAGAGAAGGATGGACAGTGGTTAACCATCATAAAAATAAAAATAAAAATAATAATAATAATAATAATAATAAAAGTACTCAACAAAATAGAGTGGCAAATAATAACGATAGGGATTATAGACAAAGTTATAATCAGCAATTCCAGCCGAGATATGAATATAGTCATAGCTCCAATCGAAACTGGACTAATAACCAAACACAGCATTATCACACACCCAACCGTAATTGGACTAATAATGAGACACAATATTCCAATATTCATAATGGATATGAAGGCAGAGGGAACTACCGTGATAATTTTAGACACACTAATCACCAAAATTATCAACATAGACCACAGAGAACGAATTACAATCGGTCCAATCCAGCATCCAAACCAGATAGTCAGTCGTTTCATACAAGACCTATAGCAAGCTCTAATGATCATGATCATTCCTTGGCAGTTAGAGATCAAAGACCATTTGATCATATTGAGGTAAATACATCAAATAGATTCAATGCATTCGATAACACGGATCAAAATGATGCCGGCTTTTCAGGTGCTTATGAATCTTCAGATAACCAGGTATCAACACGTTTTTAGAGCAACGCCCGAAGCAATCCACTTGGAAACAAAAGAAGATTGCCAGCTACTTAGAACCCGTAGTCTCCCTCACTCCAACATACAAAGGAAAAACACCTCACGCAAACGAGGGTGTAGAGGAAGAAACACAGCCCTCAAAAAGGCAAGACTACGGAGACTAAGTAGCAGCATTTTCAATTTATCTTCCCATGCCCTGACAGATGATGAAATTAGAGTCTTAAGTAAGGGTCTGTCTTTCAGCCCAACAAATACACATAACACTTTTGCATTGTTTGTAGATCTTAATCGCTTTACCCAAAAATTAACACTACAAAAATATTTTGCGGAAAAGAGACTTAAAGATGATTCCAGAACCCCCGATCTTAACAGATACTATGGACTCAAGGCTTATAAATCAATGTATTCCAGTATATGAGCCGGAGTCTTTAGTAGACCACTTATGTGATAGTTTTATTCACACAGGATTGAGAAACAAATCTAACTTTATACCAAGACTGAACAATAATGCTCATATAGAGATTTTTAGACAGATTGTAAGTGATGAATTTGATCAGATCCAAAGAGGAATTAGAACTAAACATAATCTTTTTGCAAATGAGAGACATATTATTATTAATATTATTATTTAATAGAAGCTAAGAAGATTCTTTATGACACAGAATATTATACCAAATTAACATTCGATCCCACTTCTAAATTTTTAGTGATCTTAAAAAATTTAGTGGAAGATGCGTATAAAGAGGGAATTGTAATAAAAAAGGAAAGAGATTATTTAATCCCTAATGAACCGAATCGAGCGTTCTACTACCATCTCCCGAAACTGCACAAAAACCCCAAATGTCCTCCCGGTTGGCCGATTATATCGGGAATCGGGATTTAGACTGACAATGTTTCATCTTATGTAGATTATTTTCTACAGAGATATGTAGTAGGATTAGAATCATATATCCGCGATTCGTCAGATTTAATTAAAAAACTAGATAAAGTATCAATCACGCGTGACCTAATTTGGATCACGTGTGATGTCCAAGCATTATATTCTAACATACCACATAATTTGGGTTTATCAGCAGTTGAAAGTTACCTTGAAAAAGATTTTTATTTACCCACTGCACAAAAGAATTTTATTTTGTCACTCATTGCATATATTTTAAACCATAATTATTTCATGTTCCAAGATGAGTATTTTCTTCAAGTGAGAGGAACGGCCATGGGTACCAGGTTCGCCCCGAGTTATGCCAATTTATACATGGGGTCATTTGAACAAAGTTATATATATGACTCCATGTACGGGGCGAACCTGGTATTCTATGGCCGTTTTATAGATGATCTGATCCTTGTTTGGAGAGGTAACATTTCATCAGCAGAGAAATTTATAGAACATTTGAATAGAAACGATAGAGGTTTGAAATTCACTAGTGTTATAGATGCAAAAACTGTGGTCTATCTTGACCTCAATCTGACATTTGAAAAGGATAAGATCATTTCTAGTACACATTTTAAAGGAGTGGACTGCAATAGTTATCTCGACTTTACAAGCAGTCACTACTACCCATGGAAGAAAAATGTGCCTTATGGGCAATTTAAAAGGGTGCGTAGGAATTGTAGTAGACTATCTGATTATGAGACACAAGGATAAATCCTAAAAGAGAGATTTAAAGAGAAAAAATATCCTCAACAGATCATCACCGAGGGATTTGAAAGGGCTAAAAAAGATAATAGAGATCTATACTTCCAATCGAATATAAAACCAATAAACAAATACAACACAATAGTGGTGCAATATTTATAACTGAATATAATTGTAATCATGAGGTCATCAAACAGGTGATTTGTAAACATTGGAATATTCTCAAAAAAGACCCAATACTTGGGAGTGTGATAGATAACAAACCTAAAATTGTGTTCAAAAAGGCACCGAATTTGAAAAGTTTATTAGCACCTAGTAAAATAGTGAAAAATAAAAAAAGTGCTGTAAAAAGGAGATCAACACAAATTAATGCAAATAACAATGTTTATACTATTAATACCCAGTTAAGAACCAAAAAGGGTAGCTTTAAATGTCAAAATAAAAAATGCAAAATGTGTGACTACATCACACATAATTGTGTGTCTTTTCGATCAAATATCACAAAAAAGAGCTATTCAATTGGAAGTAGGATGACGTGTGCATCAAATTACGTCATTTACTTACTCTCCTGTTATTATGGTTGTCAATATATAGGACGCACCTGTAGGCGTCTTAGTGTCAGATGGTCCGAACACCATAGAAATATTAAAAATAATTTGAAGTCACACAGTGTATCTAGACATTGTCACCAGAAACACAATGGAGATATAAATAGTTTTAAGATCACTCCCATTGAATATATCCTCAAATCAGATCTGTACAATCGTTTCTTTAGACTTAGACAGAGAGAGACCTTCTGGATATACAGACTCCAGACTTTATATCCAGGAGGTCTTAATATGAATATAGATTTAGCTGCTTTCCAGTAGTCTTCCTTGGGGTCTCAACTAGTGGGTGGTCTGACAATGATGGGAGCCTATAGTCCCATTGATATATAAAACTGCTGATTAGAATTCAATGGGACATTTTTTGTGGGCATATCCAACCAATAACATTCATTGGAATAAAGTATACTTTACTCTTTAGAGAAATGTATGTGTATTATGGTAGATTCTTGTCAATTGAAATAGGAAGAGAGCTGTGGGATTTTCCCATAGAATATAATGAGTCTATATGTCCTTATATAGTCCTGTCAACACGCATTAGATTAATTGTATATGTCCAAATTTTATAAATTACATTAGTTCCATTACTATTTTTACCATTTAAAATAACTCCAATTTTTGAGAAAATGTAAGATTCTAATGGTCAGCAATATGTTTCAAAATATTCTCGGAGTGACAAAATTCTGTCTATGTTTCTTACTAATGAATTGATTCTGATAGGTGTAGCGGTCAATGCACCTAATAAATTGGGTGAATTGTCATAAACTGTTGATGTAAAAACTTGAATATTTAGATTTTATTTACTTTTATTGTTTGTTTTTTTATTTATCATTCTGTGAACTTATATCTAAACATTTATCTTTAGTTGTTTATTTTATCGGGGATATGAGATCACTAGTAATAGGGGAGTGTTTTCAAAACTGCAATTTGATTGGTCCAGAGGGGTTTATATACTACAGGTATGCATATGCAAATTATTGCCTGATGAAACGGCTCTGCGTAGCCGAGAAACGCATTGCAATTGTTTTAAACTTTTAAATAAATAAGTTTTACTTCTATCCCCCTTTGGAGTCAATTCCCAGTCTTTCCAGCCTACTTTGTTATATTTTGGATGTTCCGGCACTGCTTGCCGCTTTGTTTTTTCCAAAACGCCAACAGAGTACCGTCACTGTGGAAGGTGTGTGTTCCAGCTGACCGCTGATTGGTCGTTTGGTCTTCCGGACGAAGGTGTGGAGACGGTCTCCCTTTTTGTATTGGTGGAGGGGTCCCTCGTGATTGCCCTGAGAGTCGAGCCGAGTGTTTGTCTGCCGGGCGACGAATAGGTCCCGGTCTGCTGTGTCTGGCACCTGTAGTGCCGCTCTGTTTGTGAGTAGTCCTTTTGCTGTTTCCTGTATGCTGTTACGCCAGCTTGTTTAAACGTTATCACCCGATTGGCGCCTTTTTTTTTCCATCCTAGGAAGTTTTTCACTGTCATCGTCGTTGTTTTGGGAGAGCAGCCTGCATCATCATATTTTCCAGTTCACCTTTTAGGACCCGGACTGTGTGACATATAGCGCACCTCCAGAGGTGGAATCGCCACCTCTTATTGAACTTTAAATCATAATCAAGCAATGTGTGTGTAAAATAAAAAAATGGAAAATTACCACAATGCACTTTCTCCAGTTTTTTTGATTAAAACGGTTGCATCAAAAGCGTCAAAGCATTCCATTTACAATACCTAGGGGTGACAACGTTTTAAATATATGCACATTAATTGCAAGCAAATAAATTAAGGTGTGTAAAAAGGCCCCCAAAAAGATGATAAGCAAAGAAGATATGTTAAATGTGAAAAAAAATCACAAACACATGTCAGACGTTTGGCATTGCACCCCCCAAAAAAGCCAACAAACTTATGCATAGGTGGTATCACTGTACTCAGGAGATGTTGGTAAACACATATCAGGGTCTTCTTTTGCAGTAACACATAACAGGAGCTGAGAATCCATGCCTAAAGTACAATATGTGTGAAAAAAAACACAAAAACATGACTGCCCAAGTTTGACAAAGACTGGTGGTTGAATTAGGGCATGGAAAGTGTTAAAATACCAGCATTTCAAATACCCTAGGGTCTCTACTTTTAAAAAATATATGGTTTGATGGTGGTAAATTACATTGGCCATCTTCAGAAATGTCCCAAATAGGACATGGGTGCATGGGATGTGAAAATTCCAAGTTGGAAAACTGTAATGCGCCCCCTAAAAATAAGGCCTGTTAGCCCCCTGTGAACCCGACAAACCTATTCATGGATGGTATCACTGTACTTAGGAGATGTTGAACACACATTGAGGTGTTATTTGTCAGTAACACATAACAGGAAGTGAGAATCCATGCCTAAATTACAATCGGCTAGATTTAGAGTTTTGTCGGTAAAGACCCGCGTAGCTAATGCAGCTTTTTTTCCCAACGCACCCTTAAGACAACGCTGGTATTTAGAGTTGTCTGAAGGGCTGCGTTAGGCTCCAAAAAGTGTGCGTTGAGTCGAATGAACCGCCACTTCAACCCTCAATACCAGCGTTGCTTACGGTAGCGGTAAGCTGGCAAAACGTGCTTGTGCATGATTCCCCCATAGGAAACAATGGGCCAGTTTGGGCTGACAAAAAACCTGCAAAAAAGCAGCGTTAAGCTCCCAACGCAGCCCCATTGTTTACTATGGGGAAACACTTTCTAAGTCTGCACCTAACACCCTAACATGAACCCCGAGTCTAAACACCCCTAACCATACACTCATTAACCCCTAATCTGCCGCTATCACTGACACCTGCATTATACTATTAACCCCTAATCTGCGGCTCCGGACAACGCTGCAACCTACATTATACCTATGTACCCCTAATCTGCTGCCCCTAACATCGCTGACCCCTATATTATATTTATTAACCCCTAATCTGCCCCCCTAATGTCGCCGCTACCTTACCTACACTTATTAACCCCTAATCTGCCGACCGGACCTTGCCGCTACTCTAATAAAGTTATTAACCCCTAAACCGCCACACTCCCGCCGCGCAAACCCTATAATAAATAGTATTAACCCCTAATCTGCCCCCTCCCCAACGTCGCCGCCACCTAACTTCAAGTATTAACCCCTAATCTGCCGACCGGACCTCGCCGCTACTCTAAAAATTGTATTAACCCCTAAAGCTAAGTCTAACCCTAACCCTAACACCCTCCTAAATTAAATATAATTTTAATCTAACGAAATAAATTAAATCTCATTAACTAAAGTATTCCTATTTAAAAATAAATACTTACCTGTAAAATAAACCCTAATATAGCTACAATATAACGAATAATTATATTGTAGCTATTTTAGGATTAATATTTATTTTACAGGCAACTTTGTATTTATTTTAACTAGGTACAATAGCTATTAAATAGTTATTAACTATTTAATAGCTACCTAGTTAAAATAATTACAAAATTACCTGTAAAATAAATCCTAACCTGTTACAATTAAACCTAACACTACACTATCAATAAATTAATTAAATAAATTACCTACAATTACATTCAATTAAATAAAATAAAATAAATTACAAAAACAAACAAACACTAAATTACAAAAAATAAAAAAAGATTACAAGAATATTAGGCTAATTACACCTACTCTAAGCCCCCTAATAAAATACCCTATTCTAATAACCTACCCTATTCTATATTAAAAAGTAACCAGCTCTTTTACCAGCCCTTAAAAGGGCTTTTTGCAGGGCATGCCCCTAAGTAATCAGCTCTTTTGCCTGTAAAAAAAAATACAACCCCCACCAACATTAAAACCCACCACCCATATACCCCTACTCTAACCCAAACTCCCCTTAAATAAACCTAACACTACTCCCCTGAAGATCTCCCTACCTTGAGTCATGTTCACCCAGTCGGGCACCAATGGACCAAAAGAGGACATCCAGAGTGGCAGAAATCTTCATCCTATCCGGGTAGAAGAGGACATCCGGACCGGCAGACATCTTCATCCAAGCGGCATCTTCTATCTTCATCCATCCGGAGCGGAGCCATCTTCTTCCAGCCAACGCAGATCCATCCTCTTCAACCGACGCCTACTCGCTGAATGAAGGTTCCTTTAAATGACGTCATCCAAGATGGCGTCCCTCGAATTCCGATTGGCTGATAGGATTCTATCAGCCAATCGGAATTAAGGTAGGAAAAATCTGATTGGCTGATTAAATCAGCCAATCAGATTCAAGTTCAATCCGATTGGCTGATCCAATCAGCCAATCAGACTGAGCTAGCATTCTATTGGCTGTTCCAATCAGCCAATAGAATGCAAGCTCAATCTGATTGGCTGATTGGATCAGCCAGTCAGATTTTTCCTACCTTAATGTAGGCGTTGGTTGAAGAGGATGGATCCGCGTCGGCTGGAAGAAGATGGCTCCGCTCCACTCCGGATGGATGAAGATAGAAGATGCCGCTTGGATGAAGATGTCTGCCACTCCAGATGTCCTCTTCTGCCCGGATAGGATGAAGACTTCTGCCGCTCTGGATGTCCTCTTTTGGTCCATCGGTGCCTGGCTGGGTGAACACGACTCAAGGTAGGGAGATCTTCAGGGGGTAGTGTTAGGTTTATTTAAGGGGGGTTTGGGTTAAAGTAGGGGTATGTGGGTGGTGGGTTTTAATGTTGGGGGGGTTGTATTTTTTTTACACGCAAAAGAGCTGATTACTTAGGGGCATGCCCTGCAAAAAGCCCTTTTAAGGCTGGTAAAAGAGCTGGTTACTTTTTAATTTAGAATAGGGTAGGGACCTTAATTATTTTGGGGGGCTTTTTTATTTTATTAGGGGGCTTAGAGTAGGTGTAATTAGCCTAATATTCTTGTAATCTTTTTTTATTTTTTGTAATTTAGTGTTTGTTTTTTTTGTAATTTAGTTTAGTTTAATTGTATGTAATTGTATTTAATTTATTTAATTAATTTATTGATAGTGTAGTGTTAGGTTTAATTGTAACTTAGGTTAGGATTTATTTTACAGGTAATTTTGTAATTATTTTAACTAGGTAGCTATTAAATTGTTAATAACTATTTAAAAGCTATTGTACCTAGTTAAAATAAATACAAGTTACCTGCAAAATAAATATAAATCCTAAAATAGCTACAATATAATTATTCGTTATATTGTAGCTATATTATGGTTTATTTTACAGGTAAGTATTTAGTTTTAAATAGGAATACTTTAGTTAATAAGATTTAATTAATTTAGTTAGATTAAAATTATATTTAACTTAGGGGGGTGTTAGGGTTAGGGTTAGACTTAGCTTTAGGGGTTAATAACTTTATTAGAGTAGCAGCGAGGTCCGGTCGGGAGATTAGGGGTTAATACTTGAAGTTAGGTGGCGACGATCTTAGGGAGGGCAGATTAAGGGTTAATACTATTTATTATAGTGTTTGCGAGGCGGGAGTGCAGCGGTTTAGGGGTTAATACATTTATTATAGTGGCGGCCAGATTAGGGTTAATAAGTGTAGTTAGGTAGCGGCGACGTTGGGGGGGGGCAGATTAGGGGTTCATAGGGATAATGTAGGTGAAGGCGGTGTGCGGTCGGCAGATTAGGGGTTAAAAATATTTATTATAGTGGCGGCGATGTGGGGGACCTCGGTTTAGGGGTACATAGGTAGTTTATGGGTGTTAGTGTACTTTAGAGCACTGTAGTTAAGAGCTTTATAAACCGGCGTTAGCCCATAAAGCTCTTAACTACTGACTTTTTTTTGCGGCTGGAGTCTTGTCGGTAGAGGGTCTACCGCTCACTTCAGCCAAGACTCTAAATACCAGCATTAGGAAGATCCCATTGAAAAGATAGGATACGCAATTGGCGTAAGGGGATCTGCGGTATGGAAAAAAACACCTCAACAACAGGAAATGAGAATCCATGCCTAAAGTACAATGTGTGTGAAAAATAACACAAGAAAATGACTACCCAAAAGATTTAACAAAAACTGGTCGTTGAATTAGTGCATGGAAAGTATTAAAATACCAGCAATTTAAATACCCTAGGGTGTCTTCTTTTCAAAAATATATGGTTTGATGGGGGTAAAAAACATTGGCCAGTTGCAGAAATGTCTCAAATAGGACATGGGTGCATGATGACAGACAAGTTGGAAAACTGGAATGAGCCCCATAAAAATAAGGCCTTTTATCCCCCTGAGAACCCAATAAACCTATTCATGGGTGGTATCACTGTACTCAGGGGATGTTGTTCAACACATATTGATATTGGTATTTTTTGGCAATAACACATAACAGGAACTGAAAATCCATGCCTAAAATACAATCGCCTAGATTACGAGTTTTTGTCGGTAAGGCTGTGCAGGGCTAACGAGCCTTTTTTTCTTACCACTCACTTAAGCCAGCGCTGGTATTACTTCAAGCCGGCGTTAGCCTCAGAAAAGTGAGCCTTGAGCAAAATTTAGCTCCACACCTCACTGTAATACCAGCATTGCTTACGGTAGCAGTAAGCTGGCAAACGTGCTTGTGCACTATTTCCCCATAGGAAACAATGGTATTGAGTTGGCTGAAAAAAAACCTAACACCTGCAAAAAAGCAGCGTTCAGCTCCTAACGCAGCCCCATTGTTTCCTATGGGAAAATTAAATTTATATCTGCACCCTAACATGAACCCCGAGTCTAAACACCCCTAATCTTACACTTATTAACCCCTAATCTGCCGCCCCGGCTATCGCTGACACCTACATTATACTTATTAACCCCTAATCTGCTGCCCTGGACACCGCCGCCACCTACATTATACTTATGAACCCCTAATCTATTGCTCCCAACATCGCCGACACCTACATTATAGTTATTAACCCCTAATCTGCACCCCCCAATGTCGCCGCAACTATATTAAATTTATTAACCCCTAATCTGCCGCCGCCAATGTCGCCGCCACTATAATACATTTATTAACCCCTAAACCTAAGTCTAACCCTAACACCCCCCCTAACTTAAATATAAATTAAATACATCTAAATAAATTTACTACAATTAAATAAATTATTCCTATTTAAAACTAAATACTTACCTATAAAATAAACCCTAAGCTAGCTACAATATAACTAATAGTTACATTGTATCTAGCTTAGGTTTTATTTTTATTTTACAGGCAACTTTGTATTTAATTTAACTAGGTACAATGGTTATTAAATAGTTATTAACGATGTAATAACTTCCTAGTTAAAATAAGTACAAAAGTACATGTAAAATAAACCCTAACCTAAGTTATAATTACACCTAACACTACACTACAGGGAGTGTAGAATTATTAGGCAAGTTGTATTTTTGAGGATTAATTTTATTATTGAACAACAACCATGTTCTCAATGAACCCAAAAAACTCATTAATATCAAAGCTGAATAGTTTTGGAAGTAGTTTTTAGTTTGTTTTTAGTTATAGCTATTTTAGGGGGATATCTGTGTGTGCAGGTGACTATTACTGTGCATAATTATTAGGCTACTTAACAAAAAACAAATATATACACATTTCAATTATTTATTTTTACCAGTGAAACCAATATAACATCTCAACATTCACAAATATACATTTCTGACATTCAAAAACAAAACAAAAACAAATCAGTGACCAATATAGCCACCTTTCTTTGCAAGGACACTCAAAAGCCTGCCATCCATGGATTCTGTCAGTGTTTTGATCTGTTCACCATCAACATTGCGTGCAGCAGCAACCACAGCCTCCCAGACACTGTTCAGAGAGGTGTACTGTTTTCCCTCCTTGTAAATCTCACATTTGATGATGGACCACAGGTTCTCAATGGGGTTCAGATCAGGTGAACAAGGAGGCCATGTCATTAGATTTTCTTCTTTTATACCCTTTCTTGCCAGCCACGCTGTGGAGTACTTGGACGCGTGTGATGGAGCATTGTCCTGCATGAAAATCATGTTTTTCTTGAAGGATGCAGACTTCTTCCTGTACCACTGCTTGAAGAAGGTGTCTTCCAGAAACTGGCAGTAGGACTGGGAGTTGAGCTTGACTCCATCCTCAACCCGAAAAGGCCCCACAAGCTCATCTTTGATGATACCAGCCCAAACCAGTACTCCACCTCCAACTTGCTGGTGTCTGAGTTGGACTGGAGCTCTCTGCCCTTTACCAATCCAGCCACGGGCCCATCCATCTGGCCCATCAAGACTCACTCTCATTTCATCAGTCCATAAAACCTTAGAAAAATCAGTCTTGAGATATTTCTTGGCCCAGTCTTGACGTTTCAGCTTGTGTGTCTTGTTCAGTGGTGGTCGTCTTTCAGCCTTTCTTACCTTGGCCATGTCTCTGAGTATTGCACACCTTGTGCTTTTGGGCACTCCAGTGATGTTGCAGCTCTGAAATATGGCCAAACTGGTGGCAAGTGGCAACTTGGCAGCTATACGCTTGACTTTTCTCAGTTCATGGGCAGTTATTTTGCGCCTTGGTTTTTCCACACGCTTCTTGCGACCCTGTTGACTATTTTGAATGAAACGCTTGATTGTTCGATGATCACGCTTCAGCAATTTTAAGAGTGCTGCATCCCTCTGCAAGATATCTCACTATTTTTGACTTTTCTGAGCCTGTCAAGTCCTTCTTTTGACCCATTTTGCCAAAGGAAAGGAAGTTGCCTAATAATTATGCACACCTGATATAGGGTGTTGATGTCATTAGACCACACCCCTTCTCATTACAGAGATGCACATCACCTAATATGCTTAATTGGTAGTAGGCTTTCGAGCCTATACAGCTTGGAGTAAGACAACATGCATAAAGAGGATGATGTGGTCAAAATACTCATTTGCCTAATAATTCTGCACTCCCTGTATAAGTAAACTAATTACCTAAACTACCTACAATTAATTACAATTAAATTAAATAAACTAAATTACGAAAAAAAACCCCACTAAATTACAGAAAATAAAAAAGAATTACAAGAATATTAAACTAATTACACCTAATTTAATCCCCCTAATAAAATAAAAAAGCCCCCCAAAATAATAAAATTACCTACCCTATACTAAATTACAAATAGCCCTTAAAAGGGCCTTTTGCGGGGCATTGCCCCAAAGTAATCAGCTCTTTCACCTGTAAAAAAAAAATACAATACCCCCCAACATTAAAACCCACCACCCACACACCCAACCCTACTCTAAAACCCACCCAATCCCCCCTTAAAAAAATTAACACTACCCCCTTGAAGATCACCCTACCTTGAGCCGTCTTCATCCAGCCGGGCACAAGTGGTCCTCCAGAGGTTCCGAAGTCTTCATCCTATCCGGCCAGAAGAGGACATCCAGACCGGCAGAAGGCTTCATCCAGGTGGTATCTTCTATCTTCATCCTTCCAGAGCGGAGCGGTTCCATCTTCAAGACATCCGATGTGGAGCATCCTCTTCATCCGACGGCTGACAACTTGTCAGGATCCTCCTAGCTGACAGCCTAATTTTCTTTGACATTATACTGTTTCTTTAAATTTTAATTATCTTTTCCAGCCAGCCTATAAATCTCCCAGTATCCTTTACTTCATTGCTTGGTATTGGATTTTTCCTCATCTAGCTACTGAACAACACGCAGTTGTTACTAACCTAAAGCCATTTTGATCTTTGTCTATTTTGATTGCTGTCAAGTTCAAGTTTATTATCCTTACTTGCCTGCATACCTCAACCAGGCTCCGCTATTAGCACTAAGCGTAGCAACTCTCCTACGTTGTTTCCCGGATCTCTTTCTCAGCCAGCAGTACAGGGATTCCTCCGCGGTGACGTCACACGCCAACTTCACGGAACTCACCAGCTCCTCACTGCTTCTACCGCTCCGGATTTTTACACACAGGTCAGTCAACTTGCCTTCCTGACTACCGAAGCAAACTCTGTAGTATACTCTAGCTTCACTGTTTTGATAATTATCGCTGTACCACCAACGACTTGTGTGTATATACTAGTGACATTCCATTCTCTCTAGTCTGCCTTATGTAAAGTTGTTACTCGCAATACCGGTTTATAATTCATTTACTGCCTTTATATTTTTTCCCTATTTTTTCTTTGCATATTAAGTTTCTCAACTTGTTTCCCTATCAGTATTATGCACACTTCCACCACTGACTTAGATTTCCAGTTACCTAATGAGTATAAGGATTTTGCTGATGTTTTCTCCAAAACTGAATCTGAAACTCTTCCACCTCACAGGAAATACGACTGCCCCATAGAGCTAGTCCCTGGAGCACAGATTCCTTATGGCCACATTTTCCCTCTATCTAAACCTGAACTTACACACCTTAAAACTTATTTAGAGGATAATTTAAGGAAAGGTTACATACGGCCCTCTACCTCACCAGCTGGTGCCGGTATGTTTTTTGTAAAAAATAAAGACGGCAGTTTACGCCCCATAGTTGACTACCGACAGCTTAATAAGGTGACAGTAAAAAATCGCTACCCCTTACCGCTTATCCCAGAATTAATAGAGAGATTGGAAGGGGCTAAATTTTTTACAAAATTAGATCTAAGGGGAGCGTACAATCTAATCCGAGTAAGAAGTGGTGATGAGTGGCTGACGGCTTTTCGTACTCGCTACGGCCTGTACGAATATACCGTGATGCCGTTCGGGCTATGTAACGCCCCGGCCACTTTCCAACACCTAATAAATGACTTATTCAGAGATTTCCTTGACATTTTCTTAGTCATTTATTTGGATGACATTCTGATCTACTCAAAAACTCTCACCCAGCACATATCACATGTCAGACAGGTACTTTCTAGATTAAGAACTAACTACCTATACGCAAAACCTGAGAAATGCATATTTAATTCTAATAAAATAACCTTCTTAGGCTACGAAATAAGTTCTATGGGTATACGTATGGAGGAAGGTAAAATTCAGGCAATTATTGATTGGCCTGTCCCCAAATGCAGAAAAGAGGTTCAGAGTTTTCTCGGTTTCGCGAACTTTTATCGCAAATTTATTAAAAACTTCTCTAACATTGTTAAACCCTTAACAAATCTGACTAAACAAAATGTACCTTTCCATTGGGATCAGCTTACTCAAAAGGTTTTTGAAGATCTAAAAAACAGGTTCACAACAGCTCCTATCCTCAAATTTCCTAATCCTGAATTACCTTTTGTTCTCGAGGTAGACGCTTCTGATGTCGCCGTGGGAGCCGTGCTCTCTCAACGCCAAGGTTTAGATCAACCTCTCCATCCAGTGGCCTTCTATTCTCACGGTTTGTCCCCCCCTGAACAAAACTATCCTATTGGGGATAAAGAGCTTTTGGCCATCAAGATGGCACTTGAACACTGGTGACATCTCTTGGAGGGTACCAAGATACCAACTTTAATTTATACAGACCACCGTAATCTGCAATATCTCAAATCCACAAAGACTCTGTCAGCCAGACAGGTACGATGGAACCTTTTTTTTTCTAGATTCAATTATAAGATTGTTTATCGTCCCTCAAACAAAAATCATAAGGCAGATGCACTATCAAGGCTTCCAATGTATGTCCGTTCAAAGTCCTCGGTAGAAAGCATTATACCACCTGAAAATTTCATCTCATTTGTTATTGACTCCGAATCTTACCTAAAGGGAGAACAACTAAATGATACAAACAAACCTTTACATCTACTACAGAAAAGAAGTAACGGCCTCTACTATTTTCAGGACAAATTGTACATTCCACCCACTCTACGTCAGATGGTTCTTGAATCCTCACATGACTCTTTACTCGCAGGTCACCCTGGTATTAGGAAAACCCAAGAACTTATAGGGAGGAATTACTGGTGGCCGGCTATGTCGCGAGATGTGAGGACCCATATACTCTCCTGTAGAAAATGTACCATATCGAAGAGGTCAAAACATTCTCCTTATGGCTTATTAATTCCTCTTCCTACACCCAGTAGGCCTTGGCTAGATATCGCCGTTGATTTTATAGTTGATTTACCTAAATCAATGAATAACACAACCATCCTGGTTATTGTTGACCTATTTAGCAAAATGTGTCATTTCGTTCCATATCACAAACTTCCGACAGCATCTGAAACCATCCAACTTCTCATCTCTAACGTCTTTAAATATCACGGAATACCTGATAGCATCACCAGTGACAGAGGAACTCAATTCTCTAGTAAATTGTGGTCTGAGTTTTGTAAAACCTTTGGAATAAATAAAAGATTAAGCACCGCATACCATCCCCAGTCAAATGGCCAAACTGAAAGATCAAACCAGTGGCTAGAACAATTTCTCAGAACATATTGCGCATCTCAACCTCAAAATTGGTCCACTCATCTATCGTACGCTGAGTTCTGTTTTAACAATACCGTTCACTCCACTACAAAAGAAACCCCCTTTTTCGTGAATTATGGGTTCCATCCAAGGTTTCAAATTCTACCTAATCTCCAGACTCCCTCATTGACTGTATCAGAACTAGCTGATATGATTTCTTCTAATTTCACTACCATAAAGGCCAGTATCGATGAGGCTAAAAGAACTCAAAAGTATTATTATGATAGGAAAAGGACTCCGTCACCGGTCTATTCTGTAGGTGACTTGGTGTGGTTATCCACGAAGAACCTCAACATGAACACCCCTTCTAAAAAACTCTCGCCTCTGTTCATAGGGCCTTATCCTATATCTCACATCGTTAACCGGAATGCTGTTCGTCTCCAACTTCCAGATTCCTTCAAGATTCATTCTACCTTTCACGTTTCGCTGATAAAACCCTACAGAGCTCTCAGAGATTCTCTTCCTTCTTCTTTGGCTGTCCCGTTGGTAGTGGATCCAAACACCGAATATGAAGTACACTCCATCCAGGACTCTAGACTTTCCCGTGGAATCCTCCAATATTTGGTCCGATGGAAGGGCTATTCTCCGGAGGATGACTCCTGGGAGCCTGCCTGCAACATATCTGCTCCCAGACTTGTTGCCTTATTCCATCGTAGGAACCCAGATCGCCCTCGACCTTGAGCCCCGGGGTTGCTCCTTGAAGGGGGGGTCCTGTCAGGATCCTCCTAGCTGACAGCCTAATTTTCTTTGACATTATACTGTTTCTTTAAATTTCAATTATCTTTTCCAGCCAGCCTATAAATCTCCCAGTATCCTTTACTTCATTGCTTGGTATTGGATTTTTCCTCATCTAGCTACTGAACAACACGCAGTTGTTACTAACCTAAAGCCATTTTGATCTTTGTCTATTTTGATTGCTGTCAAGTTCAAGTTTATTATCCTCACTTGCCTGCATACCTCAACCAGGCTCCGCTATTAGCACTAAGCGTAGCAACTCTCCTACGTTGTTTCCCGGATCTCTTTCTCAGCCAGCAGTACAGGGATTCCTCCGCGGTGACGTCACACGCCAACTTCACGGAACTCACCAGCTCCTCACTGCTTCTACCGCTCCGGATTTTTACACACAGGTCAGTCAACTTGCCTTCCTGACTACCGAAGCAAACTCTGTAGTATACTCTAGCTTCACTGTTTTGATAATTATTGCTGTACCACCAACGACTTGTGTGTATATACTAGTGACATTCGATTCTCTCTAGTCTGCCTTATGTAAAGTTGTTACTCGCAATACCGGTTTATAATTCATTTACTGCCTTTATATTTTTTCCCTATTTTTTCTTTGCATATTAAGTTTCTCATATTGGTTGGCGGAATAGTTCCCTGCTGCACATATTTCACACTGTGATACAAGATGCAGGAATAGAGTTCTATTTTCCAGTATTCCAATTACAATAAATGCTATTTGTTAATGGGGTTTGCAAATCACCTCTTAGGTGATTTATTTGCTCATCCCACACATCCTAGCTACAAACCTTAAACTATAAGTATCTCAGCAGCTGAGATTCACATTATTTTTAACACATTTCTTTAGTGTTCTAGTTCGCCTGACACAACTGAATGGTCCTTTAAGTGACGTCATCCATTGAACTTCAATCCTATTGGCTGATTGCATTTTTCCTACCTTAATTCCGATTGGCTGATAGGATTATATCAGCCAATCAGAATTCAAGGGACGCCATCTTGGATGACGTTACTTAAAAGACCAGTCATTCAGTCGTCAACTGTCGGATGAAGAGGATGCTCCACGTCGGATGTCTTGAAGATGGACCCGCTCCGGAAGGATGAAGATAGAAGATACTGCCTGGATGAAGCCTTCTGCCGGTCTGGATGTCCTCTTCTGGCCTGGATAAGATGAAGACTTCGGAACCTCTGGAGGACCACTTGTGCCCGGCTGGATGAAGACAGCTCAAGGTAGGGTGATCTTCAAGGGGGTAGTGTTAGCTTTTTTAAGGGGGGATTGGGTGGGTTTTAGAATAGGGTTGGGTGTGTGGGTGGTGGGTTTTAATGTTGGGGGGTATTGTATTTTTTTTTACAGGTGAAAGAGCTGATTACTTTGAAAAAGCCCGGAACGCGGGTGAAACGCGTAGAAACTGTGACAGAAAGTTGTACTGCAAGGAATCCCTTTGCCAGTCCAGATTGTGGAACCCATTCCAAAAAGGTTCACTATTATACTGGTCGGAGCTAAAGAAACCAGTTACTTGTCTGTAGCCTGCGTACAAGGAGTACTAAGTGCAGGAAGACCGACGGACCTCACACAGATCTAAACCTGCGTACACCTGAGTACTAAGAGCAGGTAAAGAAGCCATCGGTTTATAGGAGAGCTTGCGCAAGTTGAAGAAAACCGAATCGCTGCACCGCTATGTTTACCCAAGTTTAAAAGACCGGTAAGCCCTGAGACCTCAACCGCATCCAAAAAGAGGTAAGACCACCTACGAAGCGGGGTTAACACATGAAGAGAAGGTAAGACCACTTATATAGCGGGTCAAATATACCTCAAAAAGTGCCATTTAAATTTACTGCAAATAACACACAAGCAAGACTGTTGCCCTGCTAAACAAACTGGATTTTTCACATCCATTTGGGAACTTTGCCACTCTATTTATTTGAACTTTGGTATTTTAACATTTGAACTTGGATATTATATGAATTGTTCGAAACAATTTTGTTACTAAGAGAATCTTTCCAACAATATAACAATTCTGTTGTTTCAATATACAGACCATAATTCTTAGTAAAATTTGTGGACATTGTTACTTTACTAAGAAAGACTCAAAATCCTCTGGGCTCTCTCATTAACATTAATATTATATTATTATCTGTTTTTACTTTGTGAGTTATTAGCGACATATTTTATCTATATAGACATACAGCTGTGTATTTTTTATATATTTTTAGGTATTTTACCTTATATGATTGTAATACAATAAATACTTTTGATTGCACAAATGCATTTGAAATTTATGTGAATAGAACACATTTAATCATCCTATTCTAACAACGGTTATTTTAATAGAGGGAAACTTATTTCTATGGACATTTAATTTTCTATAAAATTTAGGTGAAGTATATACATAAAAACAAATTTAGTAGGTAACAAATTTATTTTCTCTCATAGTTTTTAATACTTTTAGTAGCGCCACTCTCAACTACTAATTATCTCAAATTCGTAAGGGGGTTTACAGAGAGAGGCAAAAGTATTTTAAGTCTAAGCGCTGTTATATATATTCCTGTTTATCCCTGATTACTTTGGGGCAATGCCTTTTAAGGGCTATTTGTAATTTAGTATAGGGTAGGGAATTTTATTATTTTGGGGGGCTTTTTTATTTTATTAGGGGGATTAGATTAGGTGCAATTAGTTTAAAATTCTTGTAATTCTTTTTTTATTTTCTGTAATTTAGTGTTTTTTTTTCTTCGTAATTTAGTTTATTTAATTTAATTGTAATTAATTGCAGGTAGTTTAGGTAATTCGTTTAATTATAGTGTAGTTTTAGGTGTAATTGTAACTTAGGTTAGAGTTTATTTTACAGGTACTTTTGTACTTATTTTAGCTAGGTTGTTATTAAATAGTTAATAACTACTTAATAACTATTGCACCTAGTTAAAATAAATACATAGTTGCCTGTAAAATAAAAATAAACCCTAAGATGGATACAATGTAATTATTATTTATATTGTAGCTATCTTAGGGTTTATTTTATATAGTATTTAGTTTTAAATAGGATTAATGTATTTAATAGTAGTAATTTAATATTGTTTTAATTAAATTATATTTAAGTTAGGGGGGTTAGGGTTAGATTTAGATTTAGGGGTTAATAAATTTAATATAGTAGCGGCGACGTTGGGGGCGGCAGATTAGGGCTTAATAAATGTAGGTAGGTGTCGACGATGTTAGGGACGGCAGATTAGGGGTTAATGAAATGTAACTAGTGTTTGCGAGGCGGGAGTGCGGCGATTTAGGGGTTAATACATTTATTAAAGTGGCAGCGATGTCCGGTCGGCAGATTAGGGGTTAAATTATTTTATTATAGTGTTTGTGATGTGGGGGGGGCCTCGGTTTAGGGGTTAATAGGTAATTTATGGGTGTTAGTGTACTTTGTAGCACTTTAATTAAGAGCTTTATGTTACGGCATTAGCCCATAAAACTCTTAACTACTGACTTTTATATGCGGTAGGAGTCTGGACAGGAGAGGGTCTACCGCTCATTTTTTCAGGCGATCGTAATACCGGCATTAGGCAAATCCCATTAAAAAGATAGGATACACAATTGACGTAAGGGGATTTGCGGTAAGCTAAAATCGCGGAAAAAAAGTGAACGGTAGACCCTTTCCTGCCTGACTCGTTATACCAGCGGGCATTAAAAAGCAGCGTTGGGACCCTCAAAGCTGCTTTTTAAGGCTAACGCAAGACTCGTAATCTAGGTGATAGTGTGAAAAATACCAAAAAAAAATACTGCCTAATAGTTTGACAAAGACTGGTGGTTGAATTAGTGCATGGAAAGTATTAAAATACCAGCATTTTAAATATCCTAGGGTGTCTACTTTTAAAAAATATACAGTTTGATGGGGGTAAATTACTTTGGCTGGCTTCAGAAATGTCTCAAATAGGCAGATGTGAAAATTCCAAGTTGGAAAACTGGAATGTGCCCCCTAAACAATAAGGCCTTTTAGCCCCCAGAGAACCCGATAAACCTATTCATGTGTGGTATCACTGTACTCAGGAAATGTTGTTAAAACATATTGAGGTGTTTTTTGTCAGTAACACATAACAGGAACTGAGAATCCATGACTAAAGTACAATGTGTGTAAAAAATAACACAAAAATTTACTACCCAAAAGTTTGACAAAGAATGGTGGTTGAGTTAGTGCATGGAAAGTATTAAAATACAAGCATTTCAAATACCCTAGGGTGTCTACCTTTCATAAATATATGGTTTGATGGGGGTAAATTACATAGGACATGGGTGCATGATAACAGATGTGAAAATTCCAAGTTGGAAAACTGGAATACGCCCCCTAAAAATAAGGCCTTTAAGCTCCCAGAGAACCCAACACACATATACATGGGTGGTATCACTGTACTCAGGAGATGTTGCTGAAGATATATTGGGGTGTTATGTGGCAGTAACCCTTAACATTCTCAGTAAATGTATTCTTAATTTCCTATTTTTTTTTAAAAATCATTACTTTTTTTTTTCAAACTTTGGCAGAGATTAGTGGTAAAATGGTTGCATGAAAAGAGTCAAAATACCCCAAGTTAGGTTGTCTTCTTTTAAAAAATATATACATGTGAAGGGTTATTCAGGGATTCCTGATAGATATCAGTGTTACAATGTTACTATTGCTAATTTGAAAAAAAAAATGGTTTGGAAATAGCAAAGTGCTACTTGTACTTATTGCCCTATAACTTGTAAAAAAAGCAAAGAACATGTAAACATTGGGTATTTCTAAACTCATGACAACATTTAGAAACTATTTAGCATGGGTGTTTTTTGGTGGTTGTAGCTGTGTAACAGATTTTGGGGGTCAGCTAGATATTACATATAAATATAAAATGGAACAAGGTATTATTTAATCTGAAACAAATGAGCAACATAAGAACAAAAAAACTGGTAAAGTGTAGCATCCAGTTAAAAACAGTTAAAAATAAATGACATACATAAGTTAAAATCATATGGGTTAAAAGTCCATGTCAGGATAGGGGATTAGATTTCCAGCGGGTGTGACCTAAATAGGTATTTGGCAAGATGCTGGAACAAAGGAGAAAATCCCAAATCAAAAGATACGCAAGAACCAAATTTAAGGTGTATAATTCTTACTTACACCGAGAGTAGGTTCTTGTCTTTCTTTAGAGTAATAGTCCCATTAATCATGAGGTTCATCTGAAATGTTTGTTGTGCTTGCTCATTCAGAGTCGCTCTGTGGCGGTTTTCAGACGATTTGAATGGCTAGTGATTCCGATCTCTACTGCACCTCTAGGATACAGATACCCGAATGGGACAATAACAGCATGAATAGAGCAACATGTTTCAGCCTTGACTGGCCATTTTCATGCTCTAAAGGGTAGTGCACCCTTATTGCTTAATATACTGATGCTTATGCAAATGAAGGGGGCGTTGAGCCAATACGCTTTCAGAAAAAACGGTACAGTTGGGGTACATTTGTGAACACTTAGGGTACAACTGCTGTGGTTGCACCCTCAATGGATCATAATTACACCTTAAGGAACTAATATGTACCATTTAGTGGTAAATAAGGTACAAATATGTTTCCAACTGCCAAAGGGTCCATGTCTGCAGTGGCAGCTCGTGGGTTATTCAAATGGGGGTTCAAAATACATAAATTGTGAAAATTAAATTAAAAGTTGATTACTCAAGTGCAAGTTTTATTATAAAAGATAACTCATTAGGTAAGCAGTTTTGCTGTTATAATATATATAGCTCTTTAGGTAACCAGTTTTGCTGTTATAATATATATAGCTCTTTAGGTAAGCAGTTTTTCTGTTGTTATAAGATATATAGCTCTTTAGGTAAGTAGTTTTGCTGTTATAAGATATATAGCTCTTTAGGTAAGCAGTTTTGCTGTTGTTATAAGATATATAGCTCTTTAGGTAAGCAGATTTGCTGTTATAAGATATATAGCTCTTTAGGTAAGTAGTTTTGTTGTTATAAGATATATTGCTCATTAGGTAAGCAGTTTTGCTGTTATAAGATATATTGTTTTTTAGGTAAGCTGTTTTACTGTTATAAGATATATAGCTCTTTAGGTAAGTAGTTTTTTTGTTGTTATAAGATATATAGCTCTTTAGGTAAGCAGTTTTGCTGTTGTTATAAGATATATAGCTCTTTAGGTAAGCAGTTTTGCTGTTGTTATAAGATATATAGCTCTTTAGGTAAGCAGGTTTGCTGTTGTTATAAGATATATAGCTCTTTAGGTAAGCAGTTTTGCTGTTATAAGATATATTGCTCTTTAGGTAAGCAGGTTTGCTGTTGTTATAAGATATATAGCTCTTTAGGTAAGCAGCTTGCTGTTGTTATAAGATATATAGCTCTTTAGGTAAGCAGTTTTGCTGTTGTTATAAGATATATAGCTCTTTAGGTAAGCAGTTTTGCTGTTGTTATAAGATATATAGCTCTTTAGGTAAGCAGTTTTGCTGTTGTTATAAGATATATAGCTCTTTAGGTAAGCAGTTTTGCTGTTGTTATAAGATATATAGCTCTTTAGGTAAGTAGTTTTGCTGTTATATAGCTTTACCTTTTTTAACAGCACAGAGCACTCCAGTCTCCAGATATCCCTCCCACCATCCACCAATGTATGATCTGCAAAAACGGCTGTCTGTTAAAATAACGTTTTAATAAAAGAGCTCCTCTCAGCAGATATCCCTCCCAGTCCCACCATCCACAATGTAAATGCAAATATACTTGCAGTTAACTGGGCCATCTTGAATATTGATTGGACCCTGGGGAAACATTTTCTTGCTCCCCCCTCTCTGTATAAAAAACTCCCTATATAAGATCAGCGATACCTTACTCCCTCTGTATAACTCACACCTATATAACACTAACATACTCTGTATATCATGCTCCTTGTATATTATGGGTAGTAAATCACTCCCTCTGTATAACATGCACCTATATAACACTAACACACAGTGTATATCACGCTCCTTGTATATTATGGGTAGTAAATCAATCCCTCTGTATAACATGCACCTATATAACACTAACACACTATGTATATCACGCTCCTTGTATAATATGGGTAGTAAATCACTCCCTCTGTATAACTCACACCTATATAACACTAGCACACTGAGTATATCACGCTCCTTGTATATTATGGGTAGTAAATCACTCCCTCTGTATAACATGCACCTATATAACACTAACACACTGTGTATATCACGCTTCTTGTATAATATGGGTAGTAAATCAATCCCTCTGTATAACTCACACCTATATAACACTAGCACACTGTGTATGTTACGCTCCTTGTATAATATGGGTAGTAAATCACTCCCTCTGTATAACTCACACCTATATAACACTAACACACTGTGTATATCACGCTCCTTGTATAATATGGGTAGTAAATCACTCCCTCTGTATAACATGCACCTATATAACACTAACACACTATGTATATCACGCTCCTTGTATAATATGGGTAGTAAATCAATCCCTCTGTATAACATGCACCTATATAACACTAACACACTGTGTATATCACGCTCCTTGTATAATATGGGTAGTAAATCACTCCCTCTGTATAACATGCACCTATATAACACTAACACACTGTATATCACGCTCCTTGTATAATATGGGTAGTAAATCACTCCCTCTGTATAACATGCAAGTATATAACACTAACACACTGTGTATATCACGCTCCTTGTATAATATGGGTAGTAATTAAATCCCTCTGTATAACTCACACCTATATAACACTAACACACTGTATATCACGCTCCTTGTATAATATGGGTAGTAAATCAATCCCTCTGTATAACATGCACCTATATAACACTAATACACTGTATATCACGCTCCTTGTATAATATGGGTAGTAAATCACTCCCTCTGTATAACATGCAAGTATATAACACTAACACACTGTGTATATCATGCTCCTTGTATAATATGGGTAGTAAATCAATCCCTCTGTATAACTCACACCTATATAACACTAACACACTGTATATCACGCTCCTTGTATAATATGGGTAGTAAATCAATCCCTCTGTATAACATGCACCTCTGTACACCATCACCAGGCCTATAAACTTATAACACACTCACTGTATATGAGATGGTGAAACTTAAGTCTTTCTCCATGAGGAAGCATAAGATGGAAAAGACTGAGTAAAAATGTCTGATACAATTGTGTAGAAAATAGAGATTGTAACTCTAGTCTGCAGTAGCATAAAGTTGCAAATTAAGTTTGTGGTTGATCATAATATTCCTGTTAAGGTGGGAGAGGAGGAAATGACGAAACTGGAAAAAGAATAACCAGGAAGAAGAAGGCTATGAAAATGCATCATTAATTTCTGTAAAGGGATTTACTATTGAGAACCTGAGTTATTTTCCCATACCAGCTATTTGCAGGTTATCAAAGCTTCCAGTACTTTTGTATGTGTAATGCACAGAAATGATAAATTGGTTTATAATGTGACTTTCAAAATTCTTATGGTGCTGCCCAATGACTTCCTCATCGGAGAAAGTAAGAAAAAGCTGTGTTTTCACTGCTTTTTGGAGAGCTTGCTTATTTCTACATATTTAACCAGTCCAGCAAAAAGCTGTGTGATTCTGTTGTCCGTCATCTTGCTGGGTGGATTGAGTGACTATTATTGGCATCTACACTGAACTCCCTTAGATTAAAATTACTTCCCAGACACTTTATTTATAGCTTAGTTAATAAATGGAATCACATGACTTCAGCATGGTCACACAGAGGGAAGTCTCTAGCACACCAACTGAAAGATTGAAATAAATGTAAGCAAATTGCTTCTGTGTGAGCTGGTAACTATAATCCAGACTTTTCCACTGGTAAAACAATATGAAAGTATTTCTCATAATGTATTTTGTGATATATTTTATTACTATTAGACGGCTAGATTACGAGTTTTGCGTTATGAGCGGCTCAGTGTTAACTTGCAAGTTATTTCCACCGCTCACCTCCCTGTAGCGCTGCTATTACAGGTTTTCATAAACCCGGCGTTAGCAGGCAATATTGCAGTGTTGAGCAAAATTGAGCTCCATACCGCACTCAAATAACAGCACTGCTTTGAGCTGGTTGTACGTGCGCGTGCACGATTTCCCCATAGACATCAATGGGCAGAGCCGGCTAAAAAAAAGCCTAAAACCTGCAATAAAGGAGCGTAAAGCTCCGTAACGCAGCCCCATTGATTCCTATGGGGAAAGAAAATTTATGTTTACACCTAACACCCTAACATGAACCCTAAGTCTAAACACCCTTAATCTGCCGCCCCCGACATCGCTGACACCTACATAACACTTATTAACCCCTAATCTGTCGCCCCGATATCGCCGCCACCTACCTACACTTATTAACCCCTAATCTGCCGCCCCCAATATCGCTACCACCTACCTACACTTATTAACCCCTAATCTGCCGCCCCTAACATCGCGACCACCTACATTACACTTATTAACCCCTAATCTTCCACCCCCAACGTTGCCGCCACTATACTAAAGTTATTAACCCCTAACCCTAAGTCTAACCCTAACACCCACTAACTTGAACATAATTAAATAAATCTAAATAAAAATTACAATTAATACCTAAATAGTTCCTATTTAAAACTAAATACTTACCTATAAAATAAAACCTAAGCTAGCTACAATATAACTAATAGTTACATTGTATCTATCTTAGGTTTTATTTTTATTTCACAGGTAAGTTTGTATTTATTTTAACTAGGTAGACTAGTTTGTAAATAGTTATTAACTATTTACTAACTACCTAGCTAAAATAAATACAAATTTACCTGTAAAATAAAACCTAACCTGTCTTACACTAACACCTAACCTTACACTACAATTAAATAAATTACATTAATGAAATATAATTAACTAAATTACAAAAAAAAAAACTAAATTACACAAAATAAAATGCCCTTAAAAGGGCATTGTGTGGGGCATTGCCCCAAAGAAATCAGCTTTTTTACCTGTAAAAAAAAAAATACAAACAACCCCCCAACAGTAAAACCCACCACCCACACACCCAACCCCCCCAAATAAAATCCTATATAAAAAAAACTAAGCTCCCCATTGCCCTGAAAAGGGCATTTGGATGGGCATTGCCCTTAAAAGGGCATTTAGCTCTTTTTCAGCCCAAACCCTAAGCTAAAAAATAAAACCCACCCAATAAACCCATAAAAAAACCTTACACTAACCCCCGAAGATCCACTTACAGTTTTTGAAGACCAGACATCCATCCTCAACGAAGCCGGGAGAAGTCTTCATCCAAGCGGCAAGAAGTCCTCAATGAACCCGGGAGAAGTCTTCATACAAGCGGCAAGAAGTGGTCCTCCAGACGGGCAGAAGTCTTCATCCAGACGGTATCTTCTATCTTCACCTTTCTGACGCGGGGTGGCTCCATCTTCAAGACATCCGTCGCGGAGCATCCTCTTCTGATTACGGCTCTTCAAGAATAAAGGTTCCTTTAAGGGACGCCATCCAAGATGGCATCCCTTGAATTCCGATTGGCTGATAGAATTCTACCAGCCAATCGGAATTAAAGTTGAAAAAATCCTATTGGCTGATGCAATCAGCCAATAGGATTGAGCTTCAATCCTATTGGCTGATCCAATCAGCCAATAGGATTGAGCTCGTATTCTATTGGCTGATTGGAACAGCCAATAAAATGCAAGCTCAATCTTATTGGCTGATTGGATCAGCCAATAGGATTGAAGCTCAATCCTATAGGCTGATTGCATCAGCCAATAGGAGTGATTCAACTTTAATTTCGATTGGCTGATAGAATTCTATCAGCCAATCGGAATTCAAGGGACGCCATCTTGGATGACGTTCCTTAAAGGAACCTTCATTCTTCAGTAGCCGTCAACAGAAAAGGATGCTCCATGCCAGATGTCTTGAAGATGGAGCCGCTCCACGCGGAAGGATGAAGGTAGAAGATTCTGTCTGGATGAAGACTTCCGCCCACCTGGAGGACCACTTCTTGCCGCTTGGATGAAGACTTCTCCTGGATTCATTGAGGACTTCTGCCCACTTGGAT
Source organism: Bombina bombina (assembly GCF_027579735.1). NCBI lineage: Eukaryota > Metazoa > Chordata > Amphibia > Anura > Bombinatoridae > Bombina > Bombina bombina. The sequence goes on along the minus strand of NC_069505.1, from coordinate 231,955,760 downwards.
GAAGATTTCTCCCAGCTTGATCAGGATGGATGTCCGGTCTTCAAAATCTGTAAGTGGATCTTCGGGGGTTAGTGTTAGTTTTTTTAACTGTTTATTGGGTGGGTTTAATTTTTAGCTTAGGGTTTGGGCAATGGAAAAGAGCTAAATGCCCTATTAAAGGCAATGCCCATCCAAATACCCATTTCAGGGCAATGGGGAGCTTAGTTTTTTTTTATATAGGATTTTATTTGGGGGGTTTGGTTGTGTGGGTGGTGAGTTTTACTGTTGGGGGGTTGTTTGTATTTTTTTTACAGGTAAAAGAATTGATTTATTTGGGGCAATGTCCTGCAAAAGGCCCTTTTAAGGGCTATTGGCAGTTTAGTTTAGGCTAGGGTTTTTTTTATTTTAGGGGGGCTTTTTTATTTTGATAGGGCTATTAGATTTGGTGTAATTAGTTTAAATATTTGATCATTTCTTTTTTATTTTGTGTAATTTAGTGTTTATTTTTTATTGATTTAATTTTAGTGTAGTGTTAGGTGTTAGTGTAACTAAGGTTAGGTTTTATTTTACAGGTAACTTTGTATTTATTTTAACTAGGTAGTTAGTAAATAGTTAATAACTATTTATTAACTAGTCTACCTATTTAAAATAAATACAAACTTAGCTGTGAAATAAAAATAAAACCTAAGATAGCTACAATGTAACTATTAGTTATATTGTAGCTAGCTTAGGGTTTATTTTAAAGGTAAATATTTAGTTTTAAATAGGAATTATTTAGGTATTAATTGTAATTTTTCTTTAAATTTATTTTAATTATGTTAAAGTTAGTGGGTGTTAGGGTTAAGGTTAGGTTTAGGGGTTAATAAATTTAGTATAGTGGCGGCAACGTTGGGGGCTGCAGATTAGGGGTTAAAAAGTGTAGGTAGGTAGTGACGACATTAGGGGTGGCAGATTAGGGGTTAATAAGTGTAATGTAGGTAGCGGCGATGTCGGGGTCGGCAGATTAGGGGTTAATAAGTGTAATGTAGGTGGCGGCGATGTCGGGGGCAGCAGATTAGGGGTTTTTAGACGGGGTTTATGTTAGGGTGTTAGATGTAAACATAAATTTTCTTTCCCCACAGGAATCAATGGGGCTGCGTTATGGAGCTTTACGCTCCTTTATTGCAGGTGTTAGGCTTTTTTTTAGCAGGCTCTCCCCGTTGATGTCTATGGGGAAATCGTGCACGAGCACGTAAAACCAACTCAAAGCAGCGCTGGTATTTGTGTGCGGTATGGAGCTCAACACCGCCATATTGCCTGCTAACGCCTGGTTTTTGCAAACCTGTAATAGCAGCACTATAGGGAGGTGAGCGGTGACAATAACTTGCAAATTATTACCGAGCCACTCATAATGCAAAACTCGTAATCTTGCCATTTATTATTAACTTTTTTCAACTCCTTTATTAGCAGGCACAGAATACCCAACTAAGGGGCCAATTTATCATAGCCCGAATGGGGCCAAATACCTCTGTTTCTGTCCGAGCCTTCAGGCTCACCGTAAAAAGGAATTAAACATTTTCTATTCTTTGAGAAATGTTAGGCAGGACAAATATAGACACAAACTTATGACCATAGCATGATATTCTTATTTTTCTTAAAAATTGGTTTGTTTATTAATTCTTCAAAACCATTTTAGTAGAATTTATATAAAATTTATATTCTGGGAAGATTTTTTCAGAGGTTTTTTGTTGTTGTTTTGATTACATAAAAATCTTTATTCTTCTAATGTGAAAGTTATTAATTACCCAGCTGTAGACGTTAGTAAAGAAAATCTTTATTTCCTGATTGTAAGTTTCACATGAGAACTTTTTTTCACTTTGTTATTTTATATTTTATTATTTCTTATTGTTATATTATTATGCCTTTTCAATAAAATTCATACTGGGGCAAAAATAGCAAGACTGTATAAAAGGAAGACGAAAAAAGATGAATCACAGCTGTAGTTTTCAACTTTTCATAACCTTGTCAAATGTTTCATTTATGCCCTATTAGAGAGTGAAGGTTCAGAAACACCTGTCACCCAAATTGACCATTGTATTCAAAGACAACTTGTGTTCTAAGGACTGGAAATTCCCTGAAGATAATTGTAATTTTATCCTGTTCACCATAATGATATATAAGTCTGCTGAGCATAAAAATACATTGTCTCATTATTATTATTATTATTAAAAATGATATTCTGCCACACTCTACCAGATGGATAATTATGCAAAATACTTTTGATAATCAGCTAAAAATGTATGTTTTGTACTTCATCTAGCTTCACGTGAAATGGGGAAACTTAAACTAAGTCAGTTGTGTTTATGTTCTTTAACACATTCATAATGAAATTTATTTAATTAAGGATAAAATATAAACGCCTTACTGCTAGTGTTACAGGCAATAAGCAGTTTATCTTAGAGGGCAATGCAACTACTTATGTGAAAGAGAGCAGATTCCTTTCTTTCCTATGCAGAGTCACATTCTCAAGTTCTCCATTAGATGCCCTGTGCCCACATCAAAAACCAAAAGTGATTACCTCTTCTTTTGAGTTTACCAAATCTAGGTGAGCATTTGCAGGAGGTACCTATCAATCTATGAGCAAATGAGCACTTGTAGGATGTATTCATTTACATAGGTGTCTTTTTTCTAAAATATGAGGGGTATGTTTAATGTATGTTTTGGTATTAGTTAAATATGGTTGGATAAATTTGTCTATATAATTGGACAATTTACTAGTTAACCTCTTAAGGACATATGACAGAATTTTTCCGTCATAAAACAATTGAGCAAACTGAAAGCTGTGTCCTTAAAGGGTTAAATAATCAATCCCTAATACAATGGGTCTCCCAGGTGGGTCATTTCTATCCTTATGTATTTTTGGAAGAAAAAAAAAGGCTGGAATTCTTGGATTTAATGTATCTAAGAATGCCAATATTCTTTATACATTAAATCAAAGTATACCATAATTTTATGTTCTTTGAGTTACTGCTGAAAATGGAATAAAATAAAGTAGGAAGAATGTTGGTTTCTAGTTACAGCTGATGTAACTTCCTTATATGCAATCATTGATCATAATATGGAATGGAAGTTGTTAGACATGTATTACAAAAATATAAAAACTTAAAAAATGAACAAATTGAGTACATAATTGTGGGAATTTAGTTTTAATATGAATTTTATCTACAGATTAGTGGAACTGCAATGGGCACCTGTTGGACCAATAATTTTAAATTATAGTACATAAAGTTTCCAAATAAGTAAAATTATAGAAAAACACTGGGACACACTTAAAAGGGATCCAATTCTAGATGACATCCTAAGAGAAAAAAACTAAAATGTTCAAAATGTTCTTTAGGAAAGCACCAGATTTAAAGGATATCTTACATTACAGAGGAAATTAATAGAAATTCCTGGTTGAGTAAAAGAAATTTAAAAGGTTTCTTTAAATGTGGGATGTGCAGTGGATGTACGAATATTAAGAATAAAATGAAGCATAGGAATCGTTTTCAATCAACAGTGACACATACATGGAATAACAATTTACCACTTGTAATGTGAAAAATATAATTTACCTAATTCAGTGTCCATGTGGGTTACAGTATGTTGAATGTACTATTCACCCCTTAAAAGTTAGAATAGCAGAACATATGTATATATATATATATATATATATATATATATATATATATATATATATATATATATAATATTAATAAAGGTAACAAGAAACAACTGTCACTACGCTTCGAGAAAAAACACAATTGCAATTCTAACGATATGATGTTGATTTTATTGGAATTACACAGGTGACACCCCATTGGAGAGGTGGCGATACCTTGAATGTGCTGAATAGGTTGGAGATTAAACAGATATTTGAACTAGAAAGTTTGAGACCAAATGGCCTCAATTGTGATTTTGATATTTGTCATTTCCTCTAACCTATTCAAACTATTTTTAGTACTAGTCCATTTGATTCAATTTTTTAATTGTTCAGTTTTATGGGTTATTATGAGCTCATGCTCCAAACTTAGTGTGTACACTAAAATGATATTATACCAGATGTATATATTTTACAGAACAATTTTTTTTTTATATGTTTAATATATTTATTTTTAAATATATTTGATTTAAAAGTATAATCCTTGGTGAGGATTTAATAAATTTTTTATCCAAGGAACCAATTTTATAGGGTGATATTTTATATATTTTTACATTTTTAAGTTTATATATTTATAATTTTTTGTGCAGGTACCTACCTGTTGTTGCCCTTAAATGTTTTTAACCTTAACTGTTAAAACATATAAATGGGCAACATATATGGCCACTGGATAATGAAGCACTATAAATATGGCCAATCACAATGAACAGGAAGTGAGGCGTAACAACAAAAATGACGTATACTGGTAATGGTGCGTTTTGAACGTTCCGGGAAGTGTAAGTAGAACGACAGATATGGTGAAGAAGACGTCAGTTTTAAAAATTGGACTGGTACTACATAAGTACTTCAAAAAAGAGGGGACCAATAAGGAATAACAAGGGAACTTAAAGGGACACTGAACTCAAATGTTTTCTTTCATGATTCAGATAGAGCATGCAATTTTAAGCCACTTTCTAATTTATTCATATTATCAATTTTTCTTCGTTCTCTTGCTATTGTTATTTTAAAAAGAAGACATCTAGGCTTTTTTTTATTCAGAACTCTGGACAGCACTTTTTTATTGGTGGATGAGTTTATCCACCAATCAGCAAGAACAATCCAGGTTGATGACCAAAAATGGGCCGGCATCTAAACTTACTTTCTTGCATTTCAAATAAAGATACCAAGAGAATGAAGAAAATTTGATAATAGGAGTAAATTAGAAAGTTGCTTAAAATGTCATGCTCTATCTGAATCACAAAAGATAAAATTTGGGTACAGTGTCCCTTTAAAGGGACAGTCTACAATAGAATTTGTATTGTTTTAAAAGAAAGATAATCCCTTTATTATCCTTTCCCCGGTTTTGCATAACCAACACAGTTATATTAAAATACTTGTTACCTCTGCAAATAAACTTGTATCTAAGCATCTTCTGACATCCCCCTGATCACATTACTTTTAATTTATTATGTATTTACTTGCACTTAGTACTGTGTTGTGCTAAATCTTAAATAACAGTTTCCTGTTGTGAAAAGCTAATAAAAAAGCATGTGATAAGAGGCTGTCTTTAGTGGCTTAGAAACAGGCAGACATTTAGAGGTTTAAATGTTATTAAGTATATTAATATATCAATCTTGGTTGTGCAGAGCTGGGGAATGGTTAGTAAAGGCATTGGGAACTGCTGGTGCAATGCCGCCCCTGCATATTCGCGGCCAATCGGCCTCTAACAGGGGGTTTCAAACAACTCAATCGTATTCGATCCGGTTGATTTCTGGCGATTTCTGTCTGCCGCCTTAGACCGCTGCTTTATAACTTTTGTTTCCGGCGAGCCTTCAGGCACGCAAGAAACACGGGGCATCAAGTTCCATACAGAGCTTGATAAAAATGCCCCATTATCTATCTTTTTAAACAATAGCAATTTTAGTGTAGACTGTCCCTTTAAATACTGGATAACAGTGAATATAATGTATCCTTAAAAAAGCCTAAAAAAGGCAAAACATGTCAGGACATTTGTTATTCTTGGGCTAAGTGAAGGGACAATAAGGTATAGTCCCTTCACTTAGCCCAAGAAACAGCAGTTATGAAGCAGCGGTCACAAAGACCGCTGCTCCATAACCTGCTCTGAGCAGGCGGACAGACATCGCTGGAAATCAACCCAATCAAGTACGATCGGGTTGATTGACACCCCCTGCTGGCGGCCCAATGGCCGCGAGTCTGCAGGGGGCGGCATTGCACCAGCAGCTCTTGTGAGCTGCTGGTGCAATGCTGAATACGGCGAGCGTATTGCTCGCCTTATTCAGCGAAGTCTGGCAGACCTGATCCGCACAGGTCCGCCAGACTTTGATAACTTGGGCCCAATATATGTACTATTTGCTTCCTGATACGCCCATAAGGGAATTTATGTTATTTTATTAATAAATACATTTTGAAGCTACACCAGGAGTGTGGCTGGTTGTGTGCCTAACATAGCATTGACCTAATACAATAGAGCTCGGTAAAAGCTCAAAACCCTGTGAGTAATGGAAAACTGCAATCTTCAATTGGTTCATTTCAACAGGATTACGCTATTGCCTTGTGTCGCTATTGATTTTCTTTCTGAGGTGTTTTGTTGGAAACAAAGGAAGGATTTAAGGAGAAAGTCTGGGGCAGTTTTTCCATTCATTTTTTATACTTAATCAATGTAATTCACATAAGTTTATTTTATATTTTGTTTATCACGTTTGGAATTATTATTGAATTGTGATTTATTTTATATTACACTTGTAACAACCATTACCTTTTATTGTATGTAAGATTTCTATCACTGTGCTCAGACATTTAACAAAGACAACAAACTTCTCATCACAAGTTGTTTATATCCCACATCAGGCAAAACTATAGATCATTTATGCATTAGAATGGCGAATCATCGTTTGGCAAACCGCACTGAAATAACAAAGGGATCTTCTGAGAAACATGTGGCTGGGCATTTTCGCTTTGGCTTGGCACTCAGATGATGATTTAAGGTATATACTTATAGATCCTATACCACCTCTATTTAGAGGTGGAGGTTGGGCCAAACTAATGTTAAAAATTGAGGCAAAATGAACATAATGAACACGTCTCAGAGATATACAAATGTGGAAAGGCATGGGTTTCTTTGAAGTAGCACATACTTAGCCACAATTGGTATTATTTAAACTTTAAAGATTAATTTTGCAGTTGGGAATGTTATACTGAATTGTTTATACCATGTGGTATGCTTTTATAGTTTGGTACTTTTTCTAAAGTTTGGAAAAATTACATTTAATTTAGGATATGTTGGTTAAATATTCTAAACTTCACTGGGAAAGTGATGTCATGTCTGGTGGGTGGGGCTAGCAGCAGATGAAGCCGTTTATGATGGAATAGGGTGTTTCTTTAACCGCTTAGTGACCAGGCCACTTTTCCATTTGTTGACCGTTTGGGACCAAGGCTATTTTTACATTTCTGCTGTGTTTGTGTTTAGCTGTAATTTTCTTCTTACTCATTTACTGTACCCACACATATTATATACCATTTTTCTCGCCATTAAATGGACTTTCTAAAGATACCATTATTTTCATCATATCTTATAACTTACTATAAAAAAATGATAAAATATGATAAAAAATGATAATAAATTTGACCCCCAAAATCTGTTATACTTCTACAACTACCAAAAAACACCCATGCTAAATAGTTTCTAAATTTTGTTCTGAGTTTAGAAATATACAATGTTTGCATGTTCTTTGCTTTTTTTTGCAAGTTATAGGGCAATAAGTACAAGTAGCACTTTGCTATTTCAAAACCATTTTTTTTCCCAAAATTATCAATAGTTACATTGGAACACTGATATCTGTAAGGAATCCCTGAAAAATCCTTCACATGTATATATTTTTAAAAAGAAGACAAACTAAGGAAATAAACTTATGGTATTTTGACTCTTTTCATGCAACCATTTTACCACCAATCTATGCCAAGGTTTGACAAATTAGCAATTTAAGAATACATTTACTGAGAATGTTAAGGGTTTCTGCCAAATAACACCCTAATATGTGTTCAGCAAAATCTTCTGAGTACAGTGATACCACCCATGTATAGGTGTGTTGGGTTCTCCAGGGGGCTAAAAGGTTTTATTTTTAGGGGGCACATTCCAGTTTTTCAACTTGGAATTTTCACATCTGTCATCATGCACCCATCTAATATTTGGGTCATTTCTGAAGCCGGCCAATGTAATTTACCCCCACCAAACCATATATTTTTGAAAAGTAGACACCCTAGGGTATTTGAAATACAGGTATTTTAACACTTTTTATGCACTAATTCAGCCACCAGTCTTTTGGGAAGTCATTTGTTTGTGTTATTTTTCACACATATTATATTTTAGGCATGGATTCTTAGCTCCTGTTATGTGTTAATGCAAAAAAAAACACCTCAATATGTGTTCAACAACATCTCATGAGTACAGTGATACCACCCATGAATAGTTTTGTTGGGTTCTCAGGGGGTTAAAATACCTTATTTTTAGGGGGTGCATTCCAGTTTTCCAACTTGGCATTTTCACATCTGTCATCATGCACCCATCTAATATTTGGGTCATTACTGAATGCGGTCACTGTAATATGTATTCAACAACATCTCCTGAGTACAGTGATACCACCCATGAATAGGTTTGTTGGGTTCTCAGGGGGCTAAAATGCCTTATTTTTGGGGAGCACAATCCAGTTTTCCAACTTGAAATTTTCACATATGTCATCATGCACCCATGTCCTATTTGGGACAGTTCTGAAGCCAGCCAATGTAATTTACCCCATCAAACCATATATTTTTGAAATGTAGACACCCTAGGGTATTTGAAATGCAGGTATTTTAACACTTTCCATGCACTAATTATACCACCAGTCTTTCTCAAACTTTTGGGTAGTCATTTTTCTATGTTATTTTTCACACACATTATATTTTAGGCATGGATTCTTAGTTCCTGTTGTTCGTAACTGCAAAAAAAAAACACCTCAATATGTGTTTAACAACATCTCCTGAGTACAGTGATACCACCCATGAATTGGTTTGTTGGGGTCTCAGGGGTTGTTGGGGTCTCAGGGGGCTAAAACGCCTTATTTTTAGCGGGCACATTCCAGTTTTCCAACTTGGAATTTTCACATCTGTCATCATGCACCCATGTCCTATTTGAGACATTTCTGAAGCCGGCCAATGTAATTTACCCCATCAAACCATATATTTTTTAAAAAGTAAACACCCTAGGGTATTTGAAATGCAGGTATTTTAACACTTTCCATGTACTAATTCAACCACTAGTCTTTGTCAAACTTTTGGGTAGTCATTTTTTTGTGTTAATTTTTCACACACATTGTAATTTAGTCATGGATTCTCAGTTCCTGTTATGTGTTACTGCCAAAGAACACCTCAATATGTGTTCAACAACATCTTCTGAGTACAGTGATTTTGTACCAGGATTTTGGGAAGGTTCTGTTACAATTTTATGACTTGTAATTTTAGTTAAAAGTGAGAGTATTTCTTCTGATAGGCCTAACTTTAGTTTGGGGCCTATCACATACCCCATTTTTATTTATTGCCATGCAAGTGTACATTTTTGAAAATTTGACACCCCAATGTATTGTATATGGTGTTCTTTGATGCCTTTGATGCAACCGTTTTAGCCAAAAAAAATTGAGAAAGTGTATGGTGGTAATTTTTCATTTTTACACACACATTGCTTTTTGACTATGATTTAGGAGAGCCTGTTGTAAGTTATTGCAAAAAAAACCTCCAGGTTGTTTCTTGCAAGGCACCCTGAGTACACCTATGCCCCCCCATACATAGGTTTGCCAGGATTTTGGGAAGGTTCTATTACAATTTTATGACTTGTAATTTTAGTTATTAAAAGTGAGAGTATTTCTTCTGATAGGCCTATCTTTAGTTTGGGGCCTATAGCATACCTCAGTTTAATTTATTGCCATGAAAGTATATATTTTTGAAATGTTGACACCCGAAGGTATTGTATATGGTGTGCTTTGATGCCTTTGAAGCAACCGTTTTAGTCAAAAAAAATTGGAGAAAGGATATGGTGGTAATTTTTCAATTTTCATTTTTACACACACATTGTTTTTTTACTATGATTTAAGAGAGACTGTTGTAAGTTATTGCAAAAAAACACCCCAGGTTGTTTTCTGCAATGTACCCTGGGTACACCTATGCCCCCATAAATAGGTTTGACAGGGGTTTTAGTAAAAAAAAAAAAAAAAAAGCCCCAATTTTAGAACTTATAAAAAATAGAGTAGTGAAATGTAAAAATCTGGCACAGTAAAAGTAAAAAAAAAAAAAAAAATTCTAATAGTGAACATAACCAAAAAAGAATAACAGCATTTTTTTTTTAAATGGACCATTGTATGATACCGCTTGAAGCAGTCCCCAATGCAGAGTCCAGGCTGTCCAGGGCAATCAGGAGAGTAATATATGGTGTCCCTTCTCTGCCCCCTTTTGGTACAGACTCTGCATTTTTTTTTGTGGTTTCAGCTTTGCGGCAGTAGGGGGGATTTTAAAAATAAAATGGGTAAGCCCAACTCTGCTCTCTCCCATCAACGCCCGGGGAGCAGGTGCATCTTGTTACAAAATCCACTAAATGATCTGGAGCTGAAGCTGCAAAAAAGTCTGTTTCATTCCGAGGTTTGCTTTTTTGAACAACAAAAAAGCGTTGTGGGTTGCAATTTTCATTAAGTAAATTCCAACCCTTGTCTTCCACATAATTAGGTAGGGCTGCAGCAGCTGATCTGCCAGATCAAGCCCACCCATATGCTGGTTATAAGACTTGATGCACCCTGGCTCTCTTATGATCTCAGCTCTGCCACTACAGAGACCGCCACCGTCCTCTATGTGTGGTTGGTGGTAAGAAGGTATACATCCTTCTTGTCTCTGTACTTAAGTGCCAACAGCTTCTCTTGTCGCAGAGCTGAGGTCTCCCCCCTTCGTAGCCGGGTGCGTGCAAGTTGTCCTGGGAAACCTGCGTGGTTCTTTTTAATTGTACCACAAGCTACTGTATCAAAGCTATACAGTAGCTTGAACATAAAGACACTTGTATAATAATTATCTAAGTACAAGTGATACCCTTTGTTCATTAGGGGTAATATCAGGTCCTAGACAATCTTGTCAGTGGTTCCCATATGTTCTGGGCAACCTGGAGGGTCAAGGTGGCTATCCTTTCCCTCATACACCCGGAAGGCCTGAGTATACCTTGCTATCACAGAGCTTATACACCTTTATCCCATACCTGGAGCGCTTGGAAGGAATATACTGCTTGAATCCCAGAGTTCCCTTATACTTCATCAGGGATTCATCCACACATATATTCCTTCCAGGTGTATAAGCCTCTGCAAACCTGGCAGTAAAGTGGGTAATCAAGGGGTGGATTTTATACAGCCTGTCAAATTGGGGATGCTCCGTAGGGGGGCACAGGCTGTTGTCAATGAATTGCATGAAATGTAGAATCATTTCATACATCTTCCTTGACATACTCTGGGAGAAAATGGGGGTAGAGCAGATGGGGCTACTGCTCCAGTAGGAGCGAAGGGAGTTTTATTTTATGATGCCCATCAGCATAGTCAATGTCCAGAATGTTTTAAATTGCTGCTTTGCCAAATATGTTTCAGGCTTTGCAGCACAGAACTGATGGGCATATAAATTAGTTTGGGCGACAATGTTCCCCAATACATCATCGCCCAGAAACACCTCCAGAAACTGTTGGGGGCTAAATCCTGCAGCATCCATATTGATGCCAGGATTTGCTGTGAAGGGTGGGAAATCTGGCCTCTGGAGATGAGGCGTTACCCACTCTTCAGCGGCAATGGCAGCAACACGCCTCCTTCTGACAGGGGGCTAGCAGGCCGGCTAGCAGTCACAGAAACATCACTATCAGTTGAGACTGCATCTAAATATGTATCTGAGCATATGACAGGGTCAAAATTGGGGTCTGAGCCAGACATAGAGTCATCTGACTCTGATGCAAGGATGGCATACGCCTCTTCAGCACTATATATCTTCTGTAACATTTTAACTTTCACAGAAAAAAAAATACTAAAAAAACAAAAATTTAAATTAACTAAATGGCTCTGAAAAGAGCCTTTGGGTCTCACAAAAAAATACCAACAAAAATGAACCCCTAAAAAAATACACAGACAGCCAAAAAGTACAGCTATGCTACTGCCAGTGATTTATAGTGATCACTGGAAAGCTAGGGGTTAATGGCTCTGAAAATTAAATTAAACTAGCTAAATGGTTCTAAAAAAAAGAGCATTTGGGCTAGGGGTTAATGAGTCTGAAAACAACCTTTGAGTCTCACAATTTTTAACAAATAAATTAAATAAATCTCTCTCTCCTAAACACAGATCTCTCTCTCTCCAACAAAAACGCAAGTGAGGAGAGGGAGGGAGATCCTGATCAGAGTCAATATTTACAAATATTGACATGATCAGACAAACAGGATATTTTATTATAATTTTTTTTTGTGGAGGGCACAGATTGGATGACTCTATCTTGCCCCTATGATGAGGCAGGCTAGGGAAACTCCCAGAGGCCCCATGATGCACTGTGCATCGCCATCTTAGAAGCCTCATAGGGGTGGGGTAGGGGGGCTATATGGGGCTTATTTTATGCTACATTTTTTATTTTTTTTTATAATACTAAGTGCCTCGACCCACCGAGGCACTCAGCACACATGCAGAGCATCGGAAGCCTGTCCGATCGCTTCCGATGCTCTGCTAGACTGCCGGGCTCCACGTGGAGCAAAACCGGAAGTGATCACTCGTGGGGGAGTGATCAATCTAGTCCCGGCAGTCGGGAGCAGTATTGCAGGATGCCTCGACATCGAGGCATCGCTGCAATACTGTTAAAGTGGCTGGAAGTGATATTCCAGCGCTCAGATTAGCCGACGACGTACAGGGTACGTCCTTGGTCGTTAACAGCCTTTTTTTGTAGGACGTTGTCAGTCCTTAAGGGGTTATATATATATGATTATGGAATATTTGACTTGTAGATCAAGATATATTATTTATGCCATCAAATGTCCATGTTCCTTATTATATATTGGACAATCTACTAGAGAGGCACGTGAAAGGATATCTGAACACAAGTCAAATATCAGATGCGGTGATAAGGATGCCCCAGTCTCTTCTCATGTTTTGGAGGTGGGGCATAATATTAGCCAGCTTCGATTTCAGATCATTGAGCAAGTGCAGAACAGGTGGAGACAGGGAGATGTTATTGAGCAAAAGGGAAACCTTTTGTATTAATGAATTGTGTACTCTATTGCCTAAAGGGATTAATAGGGAGTGCAATTGGTCAGCATTTTGGTAGCATATATCTATATATTAATACATTAATTTGTTTAGGTTTCCGAATTTTATGTATTCTACATGTTAGGGAATTATGAAGGTTTATTATATTTTTTCTGAATATCCGTGTATTAGTCTTTTGATTGAATGTTATATGTGGTGATTAAGGCCCCTATTTAAGAAATGTCTTGCGGACCTGATCCGACCCTGCGGATCAGGTCCGCAAGACCTCGCTGAATGCAGAGAACAATACGCTCTTCGTATTCAGCATTGCACCAGCAGCCGCCCCCTGATATTTTCATCATATCTTATAACTTACTATAAAAAATGATAAAATATGATAAAAAATGTGGAAAAAACACACTTTTTCTAAATTTGACCCCCAAAATCTGTTATACTTCTACAACTACCATAAAACACCCATGCTAAAAAGTTTCTAAATTTTGTTCTGAGTTTATAAATATACAATGTTTACATGGTCTTTGCTTTTTTGCAAGTTATAGGGCAATAAGTACAAGTAGCACTTTGCTATTTGAAAACCATTTTTTTTCCCAAAATTAGCAATAGTTACATTGGAACACTGATATCTGTAAGGAATCCCTGAAAAACCCTTCACATGTATATATTTTTAAAAAGAAGACAAACTAAGGAAATAAACTTAGGGTATTTTGACTCTTTTCATGCAACCATTTTACCACCAATCTATGCCAAGGTTTGACAAATTAGCAATTTAAGAATACATTTACTGAGAATGTTAAGGGTTTCTGCCAAATAACACCCTAATATGTGTTCAGCAAAATCTTCTGAGTACAGTGATACCACCCATGTATAGGTGTGTTGGGTTCTCCAGGGGGTTAAAAGGTTTTATTTTTAGGGGGCACATTCCAGTTTTTCAACTTGGAATTTTCACATCTGTCATCATGCACCCATCAAATATTTGGGTCATTTCTGAAGCCGGCCAATGTAATTTACCCCCATCACACCATATATTTTTGAAAAGTAGACACCCAAGGGTATTTGAAATACAGGTATTTTAACACTTTTTATGCACTAATTCAACCACCAGTCTTTGTCAAACTTTTGGGTAGTCATTTTTTTGTGTTATTTTTCACACATATTATATTTTAGGCATGGATTCTTAGCTCCTGTTATGTGTTAATGCAAAAAAACACCTCAATATGTGTTCAACAACATCTCATGAGTACAGTGATACCACCCATGAATAATTTTGTTGGGTTCTCAGGGGGTTAAAATACCTTATTTTTAGGGGGTGCATTCCAGTTTTCCAACTTGGCATTTTCACATCTGTCATCATGCACCCATCTAATATTTGGGTCATTACTGAATGCGGTCAATGTTATTTACTCCATCAAACCATATATTTTGCTGGTATTTTAACACTTTTCATGCACTAATTTAACCACCAGTCTTTGTCAAGCTTTTGGGTAGTCATTATTTTGTGTTATTTTTCACACAGGTTGTACTTTAGGCATGGATTCTTAGTTCCTGTTATGTGTTACTGCAAAAAAAAAACACCGTAATATGTATTCAACAACATCTCCTGAGTACAGTGATACCACCCATGAATAGGTTTGTTGGGTTCTCAGGGGGCTAAAATGCCTTATTTTTGGGGAGCACAATCCAGTTTTCCAACTTGAAATTTTCACATCTGTCATCATGCACCCATGTCCTATTTGGGACAGTTCTGAAGCCAGCCAATGTAATTTACCCCATCAAACCATATATTTTTGAAATGGAGACACCCCAGGGTATTTGAAATGCAGGTATTTTAACACTTTCCATGCACTAATTATACCACCAGTATTTCTCAAACTTTTGGGTAGTCATTTTTCTGTGTTATTTTTCACACACATTATATTTTAGGCATGGATTCTTAGTTCCTGTTGTTTGTAACTGCAAAAAAAAACACACCTCAATATGTGTTTAACAACATCTCCTGAGTACAGTGATACCACCCATGAATAGGTTTGTTGGGGTCTCAGGGGTTGTTGGGATCTCAGGGGGCTAAAACGCCTTATTTTTAGCGGCACATTCCAGTTTTCCAACTTGGAATTTTCACATCTGTCATCATGCACCCATGTCCTGTTTGGGACATTTCTGAAGCCGGCCAATGTAATTTACCCCATCAAACCATATATTTTTTAAAAAGTAAACACCCTAGGGTATTTGAAATGCAGGTATTTTAACACTTTCCATGTACTAATTCAACTACCAGTCTTTGTCAAACTTTTGGGTAGTCATTTTTTTGTGTTAATTTTTCACACACATTGTAATTTAGTCATGGATTCTCAGTTCCTGTTATGTGTTACTGCCAAAGAACACCTCAATATGTGTTCAACAACATCTCCTGAGTACAGTGATTTTGTACCAGGATTTTGGGAAGGTTCTGTTACAATTTTATGACTTGTAATTTTAGTTAAAAGTGAGAGTATTTCTTCTGATAGGCCTAACTTTAGATTGGGGCCTATCACATACCCCATTTTTATTTATTGCCATGCAAGTGTACATTTTTGAAAATTTGACACCCCAATGTATTGTATATGGTGTTCTTTGATGCCTTTGATGCAACCGTTTTAGCCAAAAAAAATTGAGAAAGTGTATGGTGGTAATTTTTCATTTTTACACACACATTGCTTTTTGACTATGATTTAGGAGAGCCTGTTGTAAGTTATTGCAAAAAAAACCTCCAGGTTGTTTCCTGCAAGGCACCCTGAGTACACCCATGCCCCCCCCCCATACATAGGTTTGCCAGGATTTTGGGAAGGTTCTGTTACAATTTTATGACTTGTAATCTTAGTTATTAAAAGTGAGAGTATTTCTTCTGATAGGCCTATCTTTAGTTTGGGGCCTATCGCATACCTCAGTTTAATTTATTGCCAAGAAAGTATATATTTTTGAAATGTTGACACCCAAAGGTATTGTATATGGTGTGCTTTGATGCCTTTGAAGCAACCGTTTTAACCAAAAAAAATTGGAGAAAGGATATGGTGGTAATTTTTCAATTTTCATTTTTACACACACATTCAGCTAGATTTAGAGTTGGGCGGTAGCCGTGAAAACCAGCGTTAGAGGCTCCTAACGCTGGTTTTTACCGCCCTCTGGTATTTGGAGTCAGTCAGGAAAGGGTCTAACGCTCACTTTGCAGCCGCAACTTTTTCATACTGCAGATCCCCCTACGCTATTTACGTATCCTATCTTTTCAATGGGATCTTTCTAACGCCGGTATTTAGAGTCATGGCTGAATTAACCCCTAATATGCCACCCCCAACGTCGCCGCTACCTACACTTATTAACCCCTAATCTGCCGACCGGACCGCGCCGCTATTATAATAAAGTTATTAACAACTAATCCGCCTCACTCCCGCCTCAATAACCCTATAATAAATAGTATTAACCCCTAATCTGACCTCCCTAACATCGCTGACACCTAACTTCAAGTATTAACCCCTAATCTGCAGATCGGAGCTCACCGCTACTCTAATAAATTTTTTAACCCCTAAAGCTAATTCTAACCCTAACACCCCCCTAAGTTAAATATAATTTTATTCTAACGAAATAAATTGACTCTTATTAAATAAATTATTCCTATTTAAAGCTAAATACTTACCTGTAAAATAAACCCTAATATAGCTACAATATAAATTATAATTATATTGTAGCTATTTTAGGATTAATATTTATTTTACAGGCAACTTTGTAATTATTTTAACCAGGTACAATAGCTATTAAATAGTTCATAACTATTTAATTGTTACCTAGTTAAAATAATTACAAAATTACCTGTAAAATAAATCCTAACCTAAGTTACAATTAAACCTAACACTACACTAGCAATAAATAAATTAAATAAAATACCTACAATTATCTACAATTAAACCTAACACTACACTATCAATAAATTAATTAAATACAATACTTACAAATAAATACAATTAAATAAACTAACTAAAGTACAAAAAATAAAAAAGAACTAAGTTACAAAAAATAAAAAAATATTTACAAACATTATAAAAATATTACAACAATTTTAAACTAATTACACCTACTCTAAGCCCCTTAATAAAATAACAAAGCCCCCCAAAATAAAAAAATGCCCTACCCTATTCTAAATTAAAAAAGTTCAAAGCTCCTTTACCTTACCAGCCCTGAAAAGGGCCCATTGTGGGGCATGCCCCAAAGAATTCAGCTCTTTTGCCTGTAAAAAAAAAACATACAATACCCCCCCAACATTACAACCCACCACCCACATACCCCTAATCTAACCCAAACCCCCCTTAAATAAACCTAATACTAAGCCCCTGAAGATCTCCCTACCTTGTCTTCACCTCACCGGGTTCAGCGATCGGTCCAGAAGAGGGTCCGAAGTCTTGATCCAAGCTGCGGCTGAAGAACTCCATCATCGGGCTGAAGTCAGAAGTCCATCATCGGGATGAAGTCTTCTATCAAGCCGCATCTTCAATCTTCTTTTTTCCGGAGCGGAGCGGAGCCATCTTCTTCCCAGCCGACGCGGATCCAACCTCTTCAAGCGACGCCTACTCGCTGAATGACGGTTCCTTTAAATGACGTCATCCAAGATGGTGTCCCTCGAATTCCGATTGGCTGATAGGATTCTATCAGCCAATCAGAATTAAGGTAGGAATATTCTGATTGGCTGATGGAAGATGGCTCTGCTCCGGAAGAAAGAAGATTGAAGATGCGGCTTGATAGAAGACTTCATCCCGATGATGGACTTCCGACTTCAGCCGATGATGGAGTTCTTCAGCCGCCACTTGGATCAAGACTTCGGACCCTCTTCTGGACTGATCGCTGAACCCGGTGAGGTGAAGACAAGGTAGGGAGATCTTCAGGGGCTTAGTGTTAGGTTTATTTAAGGGGGGTTTGGGTTAGATTAGGGGTATGTGGGTGGTGAGTTGTAATGTTGGGGGGGTATTGTATGGTTTTTTTTACAGGCAAAAGAGCTGAATTCTTTGGGGCATGCCCAGCAAAGGGCCCTTTTCAGGGCTGGTAAGGTAAAAGAGCTTTGAACTTTTTTAATTTAGAATAGGGTAGGGCATTTTTTTATTTTGGGGGTCTTTGTTATTTTATTAGGGGGGCTTAGAGTAGGTGTAATTAGTTTAAAATTGTTGTAATATTTTTCTAATGTTTGTAAATATTTTTTTATTTTTTGTAACTTAGTTCTTTTTTATTTTTTGTACTTTAGTTAGTTTATTTCATTGTAGTTATTTGTAGGTATTTTATTTAATTAATGTATTGATAGTGTAGTGTTAGGTTTAATTGTAGGTAATTGTAGGTATTTTATTTAATTAATTTATTGATAGTGTAGTGTTAGGTTTAATTGTAACTTAGGTTAGGATTTATTTTACAGGTAATTTTGTAATTATTTTAACTATTTTAGCTATTAAATAGTTATTAACTAATTAATAGCTATTGTACCTGTTTAAAATAATTACAAAGTTGCCTGTAAAATAAATATTAATCCTAAAATAGCTACAATATAATTATAAATTATATTGTAGCTATATTAGGGTTTATTTTACAGGTATTTAGCTTTAAATAGGAGTAATTTATATAATAAGAGTTAATTTATTTCGTTAGATTTAAATTATATTTAATTTAGGAGGGTGTTAGTGTTAGGTTTAGACTTAGCTTTAGGGGTTAATCCATTTATTAGACTAGCGGCGAGATCCGATCGGCAGATTAGGGGTTAATTATTGTAGGTAGCTGGCGGTGACGTTGTGGGGGGCAGATTAAGGGTTAATAAATATAATATAGGGGTCGGAGGTGTTAGGGGCAGCAGATTAGGGGTACATAGGTATAATGTAGGTTGCGGCGGTATACGGAGCGGCAGATTAGGGGTTAAAAAAAATATGCAGGTGTCAGCGATAGCGGGGGAGGCAGATTAGGGGTTAATAAGTGTAAGGTTAGGGGTGTTTAGACTCAGGGTACATGTTAGAGTGTTAGGTGCAGACGTAGGAAGTGTTTCCCCATAGTAAACAATGGGGCTGCGTTAGGAACTGAACGCTGCTTTTTTGCAGGTGTTAGGTTTTTTTTCAGCTCAAACAGCCTCATGGTTTTCTATGGGGGAATCGTGCACGAGCACGTTTTTGAAGCTGGCCGCGTCCGTAAGCAACGCTGGTATTTAGAGTTGCAGTGGCGGTAAATATGCTCTACGCTCCTTTTTTGGAGCCTAACGCAGCCCTTCTGTGAACTCTAAATACCAGCGGTATTTAAAAGGTGCGGGTGAAAAAAAGCACGCGTAGCTAACGCACCCCTTTGGCTGCAGAACTCTAAATCTAGCCGATTGTTTTTTGACTATGATTTAAGAGAGACTGTTGTAAGTTATTGCAAAAAAACACTCCAGGTTGTTTTCTGCAATGTACCTTGGGTACACCTATGCCCCCATAAATAGGTTTGACAGGGGTTTTGGTAAAAAAAAAAAAAAAAAAAGCCCCAATTTTAGAACTTATTTATAACTTAAAATAATAATAAGTAGTGAAATGTAAAAATCTGGCACGGTAAAAGTAAAAAAAAAAAAAAAAAATTCTAATAGTGAACATAACCAAAAAAGAATAACAGCATTTTTTTTTTAAATGGACTATTGTATGATACCGCTTGAAGCAGTCCCCAATGCAGAGTCCAGGCTGTCCAGGGCAATCAGGACAGTAATATATGGTGTCCCTTCTCTGCCCCCTTTTGGTACAGACTCTGCATTTTTTTTTGTGGTTTCAGCTTTGCGGCAGTAGGGGGGATTTTAAAAATAAAATGGGTAAGCCCAACTCTGCTCTCTCCCATCAACGCCCGGGGAGCAGGTGCATCTTGTTACAAAATCCACTAAATGATCTGGAGCTGAAGCTGCAAAAAAGTCTGTTTCATTCCGAGGTTTGCTTTTTTGAACAACAAAAAAGCGTTGTGGGTTGCATTTTTCATTAAGTAAATTCCAACCCTTGTCTTCCACATAATTAGGTAGGGCTGCAGCAGCTGATCTGCCAGATCAAGCCCACCCACATGCCGGTTATAAGACTTGATGCACCCTGGCTTTCTTATGATCTCAGCTCTGCCACTACAGAGACCGCCACCGTCCTCTCTGTGTGGTTGGTGGTAAGAAGGTATACATCCTTCTTATCTCTGTACTTAAGTGACAACAGCTCCTCTTGTCGCAGAGCTGAGGTCTCCCCCCTTCGTAGCCGGGTGCGTGCAAGTTGTCCTGGGAAACCTGCGTGGTTCTTTTTAATTGTACCGCAAGCTACTGTATCAAAGCTATACAGTAGCTTGAACATAAAGACACTTGTATAATAATTATCTAAGTACAAGTGATACCCTTTGTTCATTAGGGGTAATATCAGGTCCTAGACAATCTTGTCAGTGGTTCCAATATGTTCTGGGCAACCTGGAGGGTCAAGGTGGCTATCCTTTCCCTCATACACCCGGAAGGCCTGAGTATACCTTGCTATCACAGAGCTTATACACCTTTATCCCATACCTGGAGAGCTTGGAAGGAATATACTGCTTGAATCCCAGAGTTCCCTTATACTTCATCAGGGATTAATCCACACATATATTCCTTCCACGTGTATAAGCCTCTGCAAACCTGGCAGTAAAGTGGGTAATCAGGGGGTGGATTTTATACAGCCTGTCAAATTGGGGATGCTCCGTAGGGGGGCACAGGCTGTTGTCAATGAATTGCATGAAATGTAGAATCATTTCATACATCTTCCTTGACATACTCTGGGAGAAAATGAGGGTAGAGCAGATGGGGCTACTGCTCCAGTAGGAGCGAAGGGAGTTTTATTTTATGATGCCCATCAGCATAGTCAATGCCCAGAATGTTTTAAATTGCTGCTTTGCCAAATATGTTTCAGGCTTTGCAGCACAGAACTGATGGGCATATAAATTAGTTTGGGCGACAATGTTCCCCAATACATCATCGCCCAGAAACACCTCCAGAAACTGTTGGGGGCTAAATCCTGCAGCATCCATATTGATGCCAGGATTTGCTGTGAAGGGTGGGAAATCTGGCCTCTGGAGATGAGACGTTACCCACTCTTCAGCGGCAATGGCAGCAACACGCCTCCTTCTGACAGGGGGGCTAGCAGTCACAGAAACATCACTATCAGTTGAGACTGCATCTAAATATGTATCTGAGCATATGACAGGGTCAAAATTGGGGTCTGAGCCAGACATAGAGGCATCTGACTCTGACGCAAGTATGGCATACGCCTCTTCAGCACTATATATCTTCTTTAACATATTGGGGGCTAGTTATCAAGCCGTCTACTTTTCTGGCTTCGCCGGCCCAATACGTCCGCCTAAGCTCGCCTACCTTCGCCGCCGCGGACCTGAAAAAATACGCCTAAGTTATCAAATAAAGCTGTCAAAAAGCCGCGGGGCGATGAGCAGCGGACTGTGACAGTTATCACTCATCCGATCTCGCTGCCCTTCGGCTTTTTCCCAGCTTTATTGCTAGCCTGTCACTAAGCACTCACACTAAACTGCACTGTTCTACCCCCTATACCGGCGCCCCCGGAGCCCCCCGCAACTCAATAAAGTTACTAACCCCTAAACCGCCGCTCCTAGACCCTGCCGCAACTCTGATAAATGTATTAACCCCTAAACCGCCGCTCCCGGACACCGCTGCCACCTACATTATACCTAGTAACCCCAATCCTGCCCCCCCTATACCGTCGCCCTCTATTATAAAATTATTAACCCCTATCCTGCTGATCCCGCACCTCTCCGCAACTAAATAAATAGTTTAACCCCTAAACCGCCGCTCCATGAACCCGCCGCAACCTATAATAAATTTATTAACCCCTATCCTGCCCCCCACTACGCCGCCGCCACTGTAATAAAATGATTAACCCCTAAACCTAAGTCTAACCCTAACCATAACGCCCCCCTAACTTAAATATTAATTAAATAAATCTAAATAAATTAACTCTTATTAATTAAATGAATCCTATTTAAAACTAAATACTTACCTTTAAAATAAACCCTAATATAGCTACAATATAAATAATAATTATATTCTAGCTATCTTAGGATTTATTTTTATTTTACAGGTACCTTTCAATTTATTTTAACCATGTACAATAACTATTAAATAGTTATTAACTATTTAATAGCTTACCTAGCTAAAATAAAGAGAAATGTACCTGTGAAATAAATCCTAACCTAAGTTACAATTACACCTAACACTACACTATACTTTAATAAATTATTCCTATTTAAACTAAATACTTACCTGTAAAATAAACCCTAAGATAGCTACAATATAATTAATAATTATATTCTAGCTATCTTAGGATTTATATTTATTTTACAGGTAACTTTGTATTTATTTTAGCTAGTTAGAATAGTTATTAAATAGTTATTAACTATTTAATAACTACCTAGCTAAAAGAAATATAAAATTACCTGTAAAATAAATCCTAACTTAAGTTACAATTAAACCTAATACTACACTATCATTAAATTAACTAAATAAACTACCTACAAAGAACTACAATGAAATACAATTACATAAACTAACTAAAGTACAAAAAATAAAAAAAGCTAAGTTACAAAAAATAAAAAATTAAGTTACAAACATGTTAAAAATATTACAACAATTTTAAGCTACTTACACCTAATCTAAGCCCCCTAATAAAATAACAAACCCCCCCAAAATAAAAAAAATCCCTACCCTATTCTAAATTACATAAATTTCAAAGCTCTTTTACCTTACCAGCCCTTAAAAGGGCCATTTGTGGGGGCATGCCCCAAAAAGTTCAGCTCTTTTGCCTGTAAAATAAAAATACAACCCCCCCCCAACATTAAAACCCACCACCCACATACCCCTAATCTAACCCAAACCCCCCTTACAAAAACCTAACACTAATCCCCTGAAGATCATCCTACCTTGAGTCGTCTTCACTCAGCCGAGCCACCGATGGAACTGAAGAGGACATCCGGAGCGGAAGAAGTTAATCCTCCAAGCGGCGCTGAAGAAATCTTCCATCCGATGAAGTCATCATCCAGGCGGCGCTGAAGAAGTCTTCGATCCGGCCGATGTCATCTTCAAAGAGGCGCTGAAGAGGTCTTCTATCCGGGCGAAGTCATCTTCCAAGCCGGGTCTTGAATCTTCCTTCCACCGACGCGGAACCACCTTCTTCACCGACGGACTACGACGAATGACGGCTCCTTTAAGGGACGTCATCCAAGATGGCGTCCCCTCAATTCCGATTGGCTGATAGGATTCTATCAGCCAATCGGAATTAAGGTAGGAAAATCTGATTGGCTGATGGAATCAGCCAATCAGATTGAGCTCGCATTCTATTGGCTGTTCCGATCAGCCAATAGAATGCGAGCTCAATCTGATTGGCTGATTGGATCAGCCAATCGGATTGAACTTGAATCTGATTGGCTGATTCCATCAGCCAATCAGATTTTCCTACCTTAATTCCGATTGGCTGATAGAATCCTATCAGCCAATCGGAATTGAGGGGACGCCATCTTGGATGACGTCCCTTAAAGGAGCCGCCATTCGTCGTAGTCCGTCGGTGAAGTAGGTGGTTCCGCGTCGGCGGAAGGAAGATTCAAGACCCGGCTTGGAAGATGACTTCGCCCGGATAGAAGACCTCTTCAGCGCCTCTTTGAAGATGACATCGGCCGGATCGAAGACTTCTTCAGCGCCGCCTGGATGATGACTTCATCGGATGGAAGATTTCTTCAGCGCCGCTTGGAGGATTAACTTCTTCCGCTCCGGATGTCCTCTTCAGTTCCATCGGTGGCTCGGCTGAGTGAAGACGACTCAAGGTAGGATGATCTTCAGGGGATTAGTGTTAGGTTTTTGTAAGGGGGGTTTGGGTTAGATTAGGGGTATGTGGGTGGTGGGTTTTAATGTTGGGGGGGGGTTGTATTTTTATTTTACAGGCAAAAGAGCTGAACTTTTTGGGGCATGCCCCCACAAATGGCCCTTTTAAGGGCTGGTAAGGTAAAAGAGCTTTGAAATTTATGTAATTTAGAATAGGGTAGGGATTTTTTTTATTTTGGGGGGGTTTGTTATTTTATTAGGGGGCTTAGATTAGGTGTAAGTAGCTTAAAATTGTTGTAATATTTTTAACATGTTTGTAACTTAATTTTTTATTTTTTGTAACTTAGCTTTTTTTATTTTTTGTACTTTAGTTAGTTTATGTAATTGTATTTCATTGTAGTTATTTGTAGGTAGTTTATTTAGTTAATTTAATGATAGTGTAGTATTAGGTTTAATTGTAACTTAAGTTAGGATTTATTTTACAGGTAATTTTGTATTTCTTTTAGCTAGGTAGTTATTAAATAGTTAATAACTATTTAATAACTATTCTAACTAGCTAAAATAAATACAAAGTTACCTGTAAAATAAATATAAATCCTAAGATAGCTATAATATAATTATTAATTACATTGTAGCTATCTTAGGGTTTATTTTACAGGTAAGTATTTATTTTTAAATAGGAATAATTTATTAAAGTATAGTGTAGTGTTAGGTGTAATTGTAACTTAGGTTAGGATTTATTTCACAGGTACATTTCTCTTTATTTTAGCTAGGTAAGCTATTAAATAGTTAATAACTATTTAATAGCTATTGTACATGGTTAAAATAAATTGAAAGGTACCTGTAAAATAAAAATAAATCCTAAGATAGCTAGAATATAATTATTATTTATATTGTAGCTATATTAGGGTTTATTTTAAAGGTAAGTATTTAGTTTTAAATAGGATTCATTTAGTTAATAAGAGTTAATTTATTTAGATTTATTTAATTAATATTTAAGTTAGGGGGCGTTAGGGTTAGGGTTAGGTTTAGGGGTTAATAATTTTATTACAGTGGCGGCGGCGTAGTGGGGGGCAGGATAGGGGTTAATAAATTTATTATAGGTTGCGACGGTGTAGGGGGGGCAGATTAGGGGTTAATAAATGTATTATAGGTGGCGACGGTGTAGGGGGGGCAGGATAGGGGTTAATACATTTAATATAGGTTGCGGCGGGTTCAGGGAGCGGCGGTTTAGGGGTTAATACATTTATTATAGTTGCGGTGGGCTCCGGGAGTGGCGGTTTAGGGGTTAATATGTATAGAGTAGCTTGCGGTGGGCTCCGGGAGCGGCGGTTTAGGGGGTAATAACTTTATTTAGTTGCGGCGGTGTAGGGGGGGTCAGATTAGTGGTGTTTAGACTCGGGGTACATGTTAGGGTGTTAGGTGTAGACAGCTCCCATAGAAATCAATGGGATGTCTGTCAGCAGCGAACTTGTACTTTCGCTATGGTCAGACTCCCATTGATTCCTATGGGATCCGCCGCCTCCAGGCTGGCGCTTTGAAAACCAGGTACGCTGGGCCGTAAAAGTGCCGAGCGTACCTGCTAGTTTTTTGATAGCTAGCAAAAGTAGTGAGAATGTGCCGCACTTGTGTGCGGAACATCTGGAGTGACGTAAGAATCGATCTGTGTCGGACTGAGTCCGGCGGATCGAAGCTTACGTCACAAAATTCTACTTTTGCCGGTCTCGAGCCTTTGATAACTAAGGCGTATCAGCCTCGCCACAAATACGCTGCGGAATACGCAGCGTATTTGAGGTTGACGGCTTGATAACTAGGCCCCTTTAACTTTCACAGAAAAAAAATACTAAAAAAACAAAAATTTAAATTAACTAAATGGCTCTGAAAAGAGCCTTTGGGTCTCAAAAAAAAATACCAACAAAAATGAACCCCTAAAAAAATACACAGACAGCAAAAAAGTACAGCTATGCTACTGCCAGTGATTTATAGTGATCAATGGCAAGCTAGGGGTTAATGGCTCTGAAAATTAAATTAAACTAGCTAAATGGTTCTAGAAAAAAGAGCATTTGGGCTAGGGGTTAATGGGTCTGAAAACAACCTTTGAGACTCACAATTTTTAACAAATAAATTAAATAAATCTCTCTCTCCTAAACACAGATCTCTCTCTCTCCAACAAAAACGTAAGTGAGGAGAGGGAGGGAGATCCTGATCAGAGTCAATATTTACAAATATTGACATGATCAGACAAACAGAATATTTTATTATAATTTTTTTTGTGGAGGGCTCAGATTGGATCACTCTATCTTGCCCCTATGATGAGGCAGGCTAGGGACACCCCCAGAGGCCCCATGATGCACTGTGCATCACCATATTAGAAGCCTCATAGGGGTGGGGGAGGGGGGCTATATGGGGCTTATTTTATACTACTTTTTTTTTTTTTTAAATACTAAGTGCCTCGACCCACCGAGGCACTCAGCACACAAGCAGAGCATCGGAAGCCTGTCCGATCGCTTCTGATGCTCTGCTAGACTGCCGGGCTCCACATGGAGCGAAACCGGAAGTGATCACTCGTGGGGGAGTGATCAATCTAGTCCCGGCAGTCGGGAGCAGTATTGCAGGATGCCTCGACATCGAGGCATTGCTGCAATACTGTTAAAGTGGCTGGAAGTGATATTCCAGTGCTCAGATTAGCCGACGACGTACAGGGTACGTCCTTGGTCGTTAACAGCCTTTTTTTGTAGGACGTTGTCAGTCCTTAAGGGGTTATATATATGATTAAGGAATATTTGACTTGTAGATCAAGATATATTATTTATGCCATCAAATGTCCATGTTCCTTATTATATATTGGACAATCTACTAGAGAGGCACGTGAAAGGATATCTGAACACAAGTCAAATATCAGATGCGGTGATAAGGATGCCCCAGTCTCTTCTCATTTTTTGGAGGTGGGGCATAATATTAGCCAGCTTCAATTTCAGATCATTGAGCAAGTGCAGAACAGGTGGAGACAGGGAGATGTTATTGAGCAAAAGGGAAACCTTTTGTATTAATGAATTGTGTACTCTATTGCCTAAAGGGATTAATAGGGAGTGCAATTGGTCAGCATTTTGGTAGCATATATCTATATATTAATACATTAATTTGTTTAGGTTTCCGAATTTTATGTATTCTACATGTTAGGGAATTATGAAGGTTTATTGTATTTTTTCTGAATATCCGTGTATTAGTCTTTTGATTGAATGTTATATGTGGTGATTAAGGCCCCTATTTAAGAAAGGTCTTGCGGACCTGATCCAACACTGCGGATCAGGTCCGCAAGACCTCGCTGAATGCAGAGAACAATACTCTCTCTGTATTCAGCATTGCACCAGCAGCTCACAAGAGCTGCTGGTGCAACACCGCCCCCTGCAGACTCGCAGCCATCAGCAAGGGGTGTCAATCAACCCGATCGTACTCGATTAGGTTGATTTCTGGCGATTCCTGCTCTGAGCAGGCGGACAGGGTTATGGAGAAGCGGTCTTTATACCGCAGCTCCATAACTTGTGTTTCTGGTGAGTCTTCAGACTCGCCAGAAACACGGGGGATCAAGCGGTCTTTATACCGCAGCTCCATAACTTGTGTTTCTGGTGAGTCTTCAGACTCGCCAGAAACACGGGGGATCAAGCTCCCTATGGAGCTTGTTAAATGGGCCCCTATGTATTTTCTGAATCTCCAAATATAGATTTTTTAGATATGATTCAATTGTTTTTATGTAATTTAGATTATGGGGCATATTTATCAAGGTCTGTCGCACCTGATCCGACAGTGCGGATCAGGTCCAACAGACCTCGCTGAATACGGTGAGCAATACGCTCGCCATATTCAACATTGCACCAGCAGCTCCCAAGATCGATCGGGTTGATTTCCGGCGATGTCTGTCCGCCTGCTCAGAGCAGGCGGACAGGTTATGGAGCAGCAGTCTTTGTGACCGCTGCTTCATAACTGCTGTTTCTGGTGAGCCTGCAGGCTCGCCAGAAACACGGGGCATCAAGCTCCATTCGGAGCTTGATAAATATGCCCCTATGTATTAGTAATTTTTTTATTGTTTTATAAATATTTGTACACTATGATCACATCAAAAATTATTTATACACATACATGTACTATCTATTATATGGCACTATTGCAATTGTTTTTAATGGATATATTGTATCATTATTGCAACATTGTGTTTCTTGGAATATTCATATTATACCACTAGATGGCAACATGTTATGTTGAACACAATTGTTTGGCGCCATTATGGCTATTTAAACACCGTCTTATTTCATTCTTTGTTAAGCTTGAGAAAGGGCTAAGTTGTTGCCCGAAACGTTGCTGATTTGGACCCTGTATGCACAATAAAGGTCATCACTGTTAATCACAAGCTGGAGAACTTTCTTTCTTATATATATGATGACAGGTATCAAACCCCGAAACATTACATACAATAAATGTTAATGGTGCCTCCTATGAAAAGTGTATTATATGTACAAGTGTGTGTGTGTATGTTTGTGTGTGTGTGTATGTATATATATATATATGTGTGTGTGAGTATATATATATATATATATATATATATATATGTGTGTGTGTATGTGTGAATGTGTGTGTATGTCTATATATATATATATATATATATATATATAGTATCAAAGTTGGAATAAGCACTCACTGGACTTCAGCCATCTGTGTGACAAAGAATTTTATTTGTGATGTTTCGGGACACCAAACAGTCTCTTCCTCTGACAGTGTCAGACGAAGGGACTGTTTGGTGTCCCGAAACGTCACAAATAAAATTCTTTGTCACACAGATGGCTGAAGTCCAGTGAGTGCTTATTCCAACTTTGATACTACTTAACACACCCATACAGCACCCTGGCAGTTGAAGACAGATGGTGAGAGTGCATACACCTACAAAACTAAATATATATATGTGTGTTTGTGTGAGTGTGTGTATGTCTATATATATGTGTGTGAGTGTGTGTATGTCTATATATATATGATATGTGTGTGTGTATTTTTTACATTTTATTCTTTGGTATTTTGATGTAACAATGTATTGCGTATGCAACACAACCAAGAGCATTTGTCTTGTAGTATTCTACTCAGTAGCGAATCAAGAATGTCTGAAATCTTGAAACTACTTTAAAAATTCAGCTACCTAAAAATGTGACTAACTAATTACCTGAGCATGACTGGTAGCTTTGTGAACTACTATAAATCCTAGTGACAGTTTCACTTGCAAATCATCTGGCAATTTGATAATGAATAGGAAAAAAAGGCATTTCTGACGTACCCCAGCTGCCACTGGACAGGAAAATGAAAGTTCATCTCACTGATGAATGCATATGGTGTTCTTAAACGTATCTGTGTCACAAATACAATACATTCTTTTGTAAATCACTAATCTCAAACTCGTACTTCTAAAGCCTTAAACGCCAAACATACCCAGACTTCCTCATAAACAACTAAAAAAAACTTATATAATGAACTATTTATCATACTTTTTGGTCTTTGTTTGTCAAGCTTTCAAGTCTGTAATACCAGTGATATAAGAATGTTACTGTCACGGCTATGATTGATTTATTCATAAATTATGTGACAGAAGTAATATTGCAAGGAAAATGCAATCAGAATTAAGTTTAAACTTATATATATATATATATATATATATATATATATAAATATATACAGTATATATATATATATATATATATAAATTTGTATAAACTGTAATAAAATAAATCTGTAGATATACTCAAATACACACAAATATAAATATAAATATATATATGAAATATGGAAGACATGGCACAGCGCTATTACTAGAATACAACAAGTAATGTAATGAACATAAAATGCATCAAATAACCTACGACTTATATATGGCATATCTCTTATGTAACAGTTCTATTTATTATTGGTGATACCCAATAAACAGATGGTGCAGCCTTTAGTTCTATAAAGTATGAATACAACTCTGGTTATACTAAAGAAATGCAATAGAAAATGTACAATAAAGATGCACAAAAGTTCTTCCAATTATAACATATTGAATGTTTTTAAAATTCTTCCAAAGAATATTTCCGGTAGAGCTCCACTTCAGATGTTTTACTTACAATGAGTTACCTCAGTCATATGAGCTAAGTGCCCCATTCAACGCGGAGAGCCTTTAATTCACTGAGATCATCGTACTCCACTGTCTCCTGAAGTTGGGTGGAAGTGATTCCTCAGCCCTATATGTCCAGTTATAGAAAAGAACCATAGCGTAATACTGTATTGAATTACCAAAATAAGTACTAAATGGCATATGTAAATCTGCTCACATTTATTAACAGCAAAAAAATATGAAGTATTTAAACCGCCAATAGTAAAAACAAAGTGACTAAAATTGAAGAGACTCCCACATGGATAGTTAACAAAAACCACCTATGTCAGATAGATCTCCAGTCAGTATCAGAAGTGGCGCCTTGTTGTGTATAGTCCTTATATATCAGAAGTGGTGCCTTGTGTATAGTCCTTATGTATCAGAAGTGGTGCCTTGTGTATATTCCTTATGTATCAGAAGTGGCGCCTTGTGTATAGTCCTTATATATCAGAAGTGGTGCCTTGTGTATAGTCCTTATGTATCAGAAGTGGTGCCTTGTGTATAGTCCTTATGTATCAGAAGTGGCGCCTTGTGTATAGTCCTTATGTATCAGAAGTGGTGCCTTGTGTATAGTCCTTATGTATCAGAAGTGGCGCCTTGTGTATAGTCCTTATGTATCAATCAGAAGTGGCGCCTTGTGTATAGTACTTATGTATCAGAAGTGGCGCCTTGTGTATAGTCCTTATGTATCAGAAGTGGCGCCTTGTGTATAGTCCTTATGTATCAGAAGTGGCGCCTTGTGTATAGTCCTTATGTATCAGAAGTGGCGCCTTGTGTATAGTCCTTATGTATCAGAAGTGGCGCCTTGTGTATAGTCCTTATGTATCAGAAGTGGCGCCTTGTGTATAGTCCTTATGTATCAGAAGTGGTGCCTTGTGTATAGTCCTTATGTATCAGAAGTGGCGCCTTGTGTATAGTCCTTATGTATCAGAAGTGGCGCCTTGTGTATAGTACTTATGTATCAGAAGTGGCGCCTTGTGTATAGTCCTTATGTATCAGAAGTGGCGCCTTGTGTATAGTCCTTATGTATCAGAAGTGGCGCCTTGTGTATAGTCCTTATGTATCAGAAGTGGTGCCTTGTGTATAGTCCTTATGTATCAGAAGTGGCGCCTTGTGTATAGTCCTTATGTATCAGAAGTGGTGCCTTGTGTATAGTCCTTATGTATCAATCAGAAGTGGCGCCTTGTGTATAGTCCTTATGTATCAGAAGTGGTGCCTTGTGTATAGTCCTTATGTATCAATCAGAAGTGGCGCCTTGTGTATAGTCCTTATGTATCAATCAGAAGTGGCGCCTTGTGTATAGTCCTTATGTATCAGAAGTGGCGCCTTGTGTATAGTCCTTATGTATCAATCAGAAGTGGCGCCTTGTGTATAGTCCTTATGTATCAGAAGTGGCGCCTTGTGTATAGTCCTTATGTATCAGAAGTTGTGCCTTGTGTATAGTCCTTATGTATCAATCAGAAGTGGCGCCTTGTGTATAGTCCTTATGTATCAGAAGTGGTGCCTTGTGTATAGTCCTTATGTATCAATCAGAAGTGGTGCCTTGTGTATAGTCCTTATATATCAGAAGTGGTGCCTTGTGTATAGTCCTTATGTATCAGAAGTGGCGCCTTGTGTATAGTCCTTATGTGTTTCGAAGGTACAGTAACCCCTTCTTTATCAGAGGAAAAAAGTATTTAAAGAATAAAAATGTAGCAAATGGCCAAAGCGGAGCAAATCCATTGAACAGAATCCAACCAAAGATGCATATAATTTTACAATTTCAAGTATGTTATTTGCTATGATAAAATGTTTATATATATATATATATATATATATATATATATATATATATATATATTCCAGGTAACAAAATTTTTGTAAAATAATTAAAAAAACAAACTGATTATATTATGAAATTATATGAAAGTTATCCTTTTTGCTATATTTTGCTGAAATTAAAAATTAGGCCTTTTCAAGGGCTAAGTAGAATATTTCACAGATTTGTTTTGAAACCATTTAATATAATAGGAGCAAATCTAAAAAAAAATCACAAATTTACTGTGCTAATCTCCCATTGCAAAGTTTTCATATATTTTAAATCCACCTGAATACCTTTAATAATAAAGAATTCATTTTGTCATCTGTTGTGAATAAACTTTACTAAGCAGCGACAAGACCTTTTTTATTAAAGTTATAATTACATTAATTGAAAGTTGTTTTTTGGCTCAGGGGTCACAACATTGTGTTAAGGGAGTTTATTGAAAAAGCCTTTGGAAAGCTAAGTATACATGGCCTTGGGAACAAAAAATTTCCCTTCCTTAGATCTGCAGCATGCATATCTGGCTTGGGGGATTTTATTTTACAATTGTATATATAAATCTGATGAGGAGTCAGAAGATGAACTTTTATGATTCAGATATAACATGAACTTTAAAAGGGATACATAACAGTGCTCCTTTAGTCAAAAATAAAATAAAAAAAATATGTAAAATCGTTCGGCTAGATTACGAGTTTTGCGTTAGGGTTAAGCTGAAAAAGCAGCGTTAAAGGGTCCAAACGCTGCTTTTTCCCTACCGCTGGTATTACGGGTCTTGCAGGTTTAGGGGCACCGTACACTTCTTTGGCCTTACCACAAACCGACTTACGTAAAGGTCATAAAGTCTTTTTTCTATGGGACTTCCATACCGCTGATATTACGAGTTTGTCCTGGGAGGCCAAAAAGTGAGCGGTACACCCTCTACCTCCAAGATTCCTAACGCATTCTAAAGTCAGTAGTTGTGAGTTTTACACTACAGCGCTGTAGCATAAAACTCATAACTAAAGTGCTAAAAAGTACACTAACACCCATAAACTAACTATTAACCCCTAAACCGAGGTCCTCCCGCATCGTAAACACTATAATACATTTTTTAACCCCTAATCTGCCGCTCCGGACATCATTGCCGCTCGAATAAACATATTAACCCCTAAACTGCCGCACTCCTGCCTCGCAAACACTAGTTAAATATTATTAACCCCTAATCTGCCGCCCCTAACATCACCCCCACCTACATTATAGTTATTAACCCCTAATTTGCCGCTCCGGACATCGCCACCACCTACATTATATTTATTAACCTCTTATCTGCTGCCCCCAACATAGCCGCCACCTACATTATATTTATTAACCCCTAATCTGCCACCCCCAATGTCGCCGCAACCTACCTACACTTATTAACCCCTAATCTGCCGTCCCCAATGTCGCAGCCACTATTCTAAATTTATTAACCTCTAAACCTAAGTCTAACCCTAACACCCCCTAACTTAAATATAATTAAAATAAATCTAAATAAAACCTACAAATATTATCTAAATTATTCCTATTTAAAACTAAATACTTACCTATAAAATAAACCCTAAGCTAGCTACAATAAAAATAATACTTACATTGTATATAGCTTAGGGCTTATTTTTATTTTACAGGCAAGTTTGTATTTCTTGTAACTAGATAGAAAAGTTATTAAATAGTTATCAACTATTTAATAACTACCTAGCTAAAATAAATACACATTTACCTGTAAAATAAAACCTAACCTAAGTTACACTAACACTTATCTCTACACTACAATTAAATAAATTACCTAAATTAAATACAATTAAATAAATTAAATAAATTAGCTAAATCACAAATAAAGCCAAACACTAAATTGCAGAAAATAAAAAACAAATTACAAGATATTTAAACTAATTACACCTAATCTAATAGCCCTATCAAAATAAAAAAGCCCCCCAAAATAAAAAAAACCCTAGCCTAAACTAAACTATCAATAGCCCTTAAAAGGGCCTTTTGCGGGGCATTGCCCCAAAGAAATCAGCTCTTTTACCTGGAAAAAAATATACAAACAACCCCCCCAACAGTAAAACCCACCAACCACACAACCAACCCCCCAAATAAAATACTATCAAAAAAAATCCTAAGATCCCCATTGCCCTGAAAAGGGCATTTGGATAGGCATTGCCCTTAAAAGGGCATTTAGCTCTATTGCAGGCCCAAAGCCCTAACCTAAAAAATAAACCCACCCAATATATCCTTAAAAAAATCCTAACACTAACCCCGGAAGATTCACTTACTGGGAGAAGTCTTCATCCAAGCGGCAAGATGTCCTCAACCAAGCTGGCAGAAGTGGTCCTCCAGATGGGCAGAAGTGGTGGAAAAAATCCTATTGGCTGATTGGATCAGCCAATAGGATTGAGCTCGCATTCCATTGGCTCATTGTAACAGCCAATAGAATGCAAGTTCAATCCTATTGGCTGATTGCATCAGCCAATAGGATTTTTTCTACCTTAATTCCGATTGGCTGATCTTGGATGACGTCATTTAAAGGTACCTTCATTCGTCGTTAGTCCGTCGGATGAAGAGGATGCTCCGCGTCGGATGTCTTGAAGATGGACCCGCTCCGTGCCAGAAGGATGAAGCTAGAAGATGCCGTCTGGATGAAGACTTCTGCCCATCTGGAGGACCATTCCTACCCGTCTGGAGGACCACTTCTGCCGGCTTCGTTGAGGACATCTTGCCGCTTGGATGAAGACTTCTCCTGGTAAGTGAATCTTCGGGGGTTAGTGTTAGGATTTTTTTAACTGTGTATTGGGTGGGTTTATTTTTTAGGTTAGGGCTTTGGTTCTGCAATAGAGCTAAATGCCCTTTTAAGGGCAATGCCCATCCAAATGCCCTTTTCAGGGCGATGGGGAGCTTAGTTTTTTTTAGTTAGGCTTTTATTTGGGGGGGGGGTAGGTTTTACTGTTGGGGGGGGTTGTTTGTATTTTTTTTTACAGGTAAAAGAGCTAATATCTTTGGGGCAATGCCCCGCAAAAGGCCCTTTTAAGGGCTATTGATAGTTTAGTTTAGGCTAGGGTTTTTTTTATTTTTGGAGGGCTTTTTTATTTTGATAGGGCTATGTGATTAGGTGTAATTAGTTTAAATATCTTGTAATTTGTTTTTTATTTTCTGTAATTTAGTGTTTGGCTTTATTTGTGATTTAGCTAATTTATTTAATTTATTTAATTGTATTTAATTTAGGTAATTTATTTAATTGTATTGTAGTGATAAGTGTTAGTGTAACTTAGGTTAGGTTTTATTTTACAGGTAAATGTGTATTTATTTTAGCTAGGTAGTTATTAAATAGTTAATAACTATTTAGTAACTATTCTACCTAGTTAAAATAAATACAAACTTTCCTGTAAAATAGAAATAAACCCTATTTTTTATTTAGATTTATTTAAATTATATTTAAGTTAGGGGGTGTTAGGGTTAGGGTTAGACTTAGGTTTAGGGGTTAATAAATTTAGAATAGTGGCTGTGACGTTGGGGGCAGCAGATTAGGGGTTAAAAAGTGTAGGTAGGTTGCAGCAACATTGGGGCAGCAGAATAGGGGTTAATAAATATAATGTAGCTGGTGGCGATGTTGGGGACAGCAGATTAGGGGTTAATAAATATAATGTAGGTGGCGGCGATGTCCAGAGCGGAAGATTAGGGGTTAATAAGTATAATGTAGGCAGCGGCGATGTCGGGGGCGGCAGATTAGGGGTTATTAAGTGTAAGATTAGGGGTGTTTAGACTCGGGGTTCATGTTAGGGTGTTAGATGTAAACATTACTTTTATTTCCCCATAGGAATCAATGGGGCTGCGTTACTGAGTTTTATGCTGCTTTTTTGCAGGTGTTAGACTTTTTCTATGCCGGCTCTCCCCACTGATGTCTATGGGGAAATCGTGCATGAGCACGTATGACCAGCTCACCGCTGACTTAAGCAGCGCTGGTATTGGAGTGCGGTATGGAGCACAAGTTTGCTCTACGCTCACTTCTTGCCTTTTAACGCCGGGTTTGTAAAAATCCGTAATACCAGCGCTGCAGGTAAATGAGCGGTGAGATAAAACTGCACGGTAGCACCGCATAGCTCATAACGCAAAACTCGTAATCTGGCTGAAAGTAAACTTAAAAAAACAGATTGTGTTAAAAAAAAATCAGCAAACAATGTACTTGTTTTCTTGCTAAATGAACAAATTCTGAGAAATTCTCAGTGCATCCACTGCCTGCAGCTAGATAAGGGAGTTACCATTGCAGAACTTCTACATAAGTTCTATTGTCACCTGATTTTTCACACAAAATACTTATACTTAGCTTGGGCAAGAAACTGACTGCAACAAGAGCAGTTGCCTTCCTGTATAGACCATAGCCCCTTGTGGGGCAGTATCAGGAAGTAGTAGATCCTTCATAAATTAAGTTTAAAAAAAAGTAACAGGTAAAAATTATGAATATTACATATTGCG
Source organism: Bombina bombina (assembly GCF_027579735.1). Classification (NCBI taxonomy): domain Eukaryota; kingdom Metazoa; phylum Chordata; class Amphibia; order Anura; family Bombinatoridae; genus Bombina; species Bombina bombina. Next base: position 231,919,511 of record NC_069505.1, on the reverse strand, counting down.
AAGATATCTATAAAGCCCAGCTTTAAAGGACCACCAATGCAGTAGAATTGCATAATTAACAAGTGCATAATATAAAGACGATGCATTAGCACCTACTCTGAAATTCAAATAAGTAGTAGATTTTTTTCTTACAAAAATTATTTTTTTTCTCCCATTTTCCGGCCCCCTGTATCATGTGACATACACCAGCCAATCACACACTAGTATACATATACCCTGTGAGCTTGTGCAGATGTGCAGTAGGATCTTGTTCCTCAAAAAGTGTGAATATAAAAGGACTGTGCAAAATTTGATAATGGAAGAAAATTGAAAAGTGCCTTAAAACTGCTGCTCTGTCTAAATCATAAAAATTTATTTTGACTTGACTGTCCCTTTAAGAGATATTCCATATTACTTTTATTATCAAATATACTTTTCTCTCTTGGTATCCTTTGTTGATAATCATACCTAGGCAGGCTGACGAGGAGCAATACACTACTGGGAGCTAGCTGTTGGTTTGTGTCTACACACTTATGCCTCTTGTTATTGGTTCACCAGATGTCCTAACATAGCTCCCAGTAGTCCATTGCTGCTCTGGAGCTGATTTTAAGTATGTGTTTAACTCCTTTTGAAGGGATTAAATACATAGTATATGAAAGCAATAATTCAGTAATAAAATGCTCTAATGTTGTGGCATTGGTTTTTTTTGTTTTTTTGCAGTTTTATATCCCTTTAAGAATAACATAATCATTACCTTCATGCCATTAAAGAGATGTTTAACAGTCTGTTTCATTGTTGTTATAAAAAAAGTGCTAAGCAGTGGCTTCTACTTAAAAGAAAATTGCAATATAAATTATTCAGAAGTTTTAATTCATTTCTCCTTTTATTTTTTTTACACTATATTTGTGCAGCTGTCCATTACTTCTTGTCACAGCCCCACAAGGGGGCTGTGGCCTCTGCATGATTTGCTGCTCTGGAGCTGATTTTAAGTATGTGTTTAACTCCTTTTGAAGGGATTAAATACATAGTATATGAAAGCAATAATTCAGTAATAAAATGCTCTAATGTTGTGGCATTGTTTTTTTTTGTTTTTTTGCAGTTTTATATCCCTTTAAGAATAACATAATCATTACCTTCATGCCATTAAAGAGATGTTTAACAGTCTGTTTCATTGTTGTTATAAAAAAAAGTGCTAAGCAGTGGCTTCTACTTAAAAGAAAATTGCAATATAAATTATTCAGAAGTTTTAATTCATTTCTCCTTTTATTTTTTTTACACTATATTTGTGCAGCTGTCCATTACTTCTTGTCACAGCCCCACAAGGGGGCTGTGGCCTCTGCATGAAGGTTTATGAAGCCTGCTGTCATAAAACTCATAGAACAACATGAGCTGGTTTACTATAAATTGAATAGACTCGATAACGTAGTCAGATATGTTTATGCTCAGAAGAGGCAGAATGCAACCAAAATTGTCAACGTCATTTCTCTTATCTCAGAGGCTACACTGACAATTTCTAAGTGCTGATTTTGCATTAAAACAAGTAAGTTATTTGCTGTTTTTTCTATACAATCTGATTCTTTTTATGTTTACTTTGTTATAACATATTTGTTTTTACCTAATGAGCACTGTTTAATATCCCTTTAAATTCCAAGGATGATTAAAAATGAATAACCAGAATAGAGGTTCTTCATGCAATTTTCTATGCTGGAATTAAGGAAAGAAGTTTACAATTAAAGAAGATTGTTTCGCTGACGATTCATTTACTTTGAGAGTGTTTTTAGATATGTGCATGGAGAAAAAAATCATTTTAGCTGACTTGTTCATCACAAAATTGTTTTCATTTGCTCATGGGGTTGGGAATTTGTTTGTTGACAAGAAAATATTGACCCACTTTTTTCCTATGAGGGTGACAGAAGAGCTGCTGGGCTGCAGCTCAAACTTAAATTTAAAGTAGTAGCTAGTGCTAGTGCTACAAGACAGAATCAGCACAATTGTTGTTGTTTTAAATAAACATATGTGTATATATGTATGGCTGTGTGTGTGTTACAAACGCTTTGGTGTTGCTAAATAAGTAGCAAAATAGGAAGTAAAATAAGTAGCAAAATTAAAAATTGACAACATTAATTTTACATATATATGTGTGTGTGTGTATATGTTTTTATATATACTCTATAGTGAAATTACTGAATTGCTTTTAAGAAAAAATATTAGTAAAGTGTGAGATATTTCAGGATTCCCTTTATGTTATTAATTTATTTAATTTTTTTTTGCTGCTATGTAGGTTACCATGAAAAGTAACTGAAAACCTATATGAATCAGGGGTATTGTGTGATTTTAATGTATTTATCTCTCTTTCAATTTAGACGCCTACAGGAACACTGACAATCCTACTGAAAGCTTTATTGGTTTTTATAAAAAACAAAATACTGTGTATAACCAGAAAGCCAACGTATTTAGCTAAAACGTACGTTAGGGGATCATCTTTCAGCTGAGGCTGTAAAATTACCATGTGGCCTTGAATTTGTTATGGTGCAACCTTGAACATGAATTACTATACTACAATGAAGTTATTGATTGCAACAGGATGGAGAAGCTTAAAGACAGAAAGATTAATTATTCAAAGTTGTCTGTGGAGAATGTGATGAATTTGATGTTTATATTATGCTGGAAAAAAAATCCAATTATCCAATTAGATATTTTATATATTGTTGTTTACTAGAACACATTATTGTGCTAGTTTTATCTTCAGTGACAAAACAGCTTTTTATAATATTCTGCTGTAGATCACAGGTCAAGCACAACTGATGATGTTGGGGGGGTTTTTTTGCGCTCTTTCTTGAGCAAACAATAATATATGATTGAGTATTAAAAGTTTTTGGTTAAAATGCGTTTTGACCAAAACATTTTTATCACACCCGATACATAAATAGCTCGTCTTATACATTTAATGGTAAATTGTAGTAGCGCACTCAATTTGCTTGCATTACAAGTTGTTGGTTCAGGCTTGCACACAATACAAACGCCTAGATTTAGAGTTCTGCGTTAGCCGTCAAAACCAGCGTTAGGGGTCCTAACGCTGTTTTTAACCGCCCGCTGGTATTTAGAGTCAGTCAGGAAAGGGTCTAACGCTCACTTTCCAGCCGCAACTTTTCCATACCGCAGTTCCCTCTATGCCAATTGCGTATCCTATCTTTTCAATGGGATCTTTCTAACGCCGGTATTTAGAGTCTTGGCTGAAGTGAGCGTTAGAAATCTAACGACAAGACTCCAGCTGCAGAGAAAAGCCAGGAGTTAAGAGCTTTCTGGACTAACGCCGGTTCATAAAGCTCTTAACTACTGTGCTCTAAAGTACACTAACACCCATAAACTACCTATGTACCCCTAAACCGAGGCCCCCCCACATTGCCGCCACTCTATTAAATTTTTTTAACCCCTAATCTGCCGACCGCACACCACCGCAACCTACATTATCCCTATGTGCCCCTAACACCGCCAACGCCTACATTATATTTATTAACCCCTAATCTGCTCCCCCCAATGTCGCTTCTACCTTACCTACAATTATTAACCCCTAATCTCCCGACCGGACCTCACCGCTACTCTAATAAATGTATTAATCCCTAAAGCTGTCTAACCCTAACCCTAACACCCCCCTAAGTTAAATATAATTTTTATCTAACGAAATAAAATAAATCTTATTAAATAAATTATTCCTATTTAAAGCTAAATACTTACCTGTAAAATAAACCCTAATATAGCTACAATATAAATAATAATTATATTGTAGCTATTTTAGGGTTTATATTTATTTTACAGGCAACTTTATATTTATTTTAACCAGGTACAATAGCTATTAAATAGTTAATAACTATTTAATAGCTACCTAGTTAAAATAATTACAAAATTACCTGTAAAATAAATCATAACCTAAGTTACAATTAAACCTAACACTACACTATCATTAAATAAATTAAATACAAATACCTACAAATAAATACAAATAAATACACTAACTAAAGTACAAAAAAATAAAAAAGAACTAAGTTACAAAAAATAAAAAAAAATATTTTTTTTATTTTTTGTAACTTAGTTCTTTTTTTATTTAAGAGCTTTATAAACCGGCGTTAGCCAATAAAGCTCATAACTACTGACTTTTTTTGGCGTTAGGAGTCTTGTCGGTAGAGGGTAAATACCAGCGTTAGGAAGATCACATTGAAAAGATAGGATACGCAATTGGCGTAAGGGGATCTGCGGTATGGAAAAGTCACGGCTTGAAAGTGAGCGGTACTCCTTTACCTACCTGACTCTAAATACCTGCGGGCGGACAAAAGCAGCGTTAGGACCCCTTAACGCTGATTTTGACGGCTAACGCAGAACTCTAAATCTAGGTGATAGAATTTGATGGTAGATAAGAACCAAAAAAGCACATCAAGTCTACCCACATTACATGCTACTTTGTTCCTGGGACACGCATAAGGCTCTGTTGCTGTTGGGGCCCTGAAGTGAGTCACGGTTGGTGAAACAGTGGGAGGCTCTTCCCGAATGTTTGCCTGTTATCCCTGGTTGGTCTCAATCCCCCCTTGTATGAGAGTGCAACTTGATGAAAAATGTAATATTTGAATTGTAAAAACAATGAATCTTGAAATTTGAGCATGATAAAACTAGCAACTTTGAAGGGGTAATTACACTTATATCATCCATGGTGCAGTAACACCCCTATTTCAAAGTGTATAGGTGGAAAATAATTTCACAGTTTAATTTATTGTTATTTTTGGTAGGTTGGTAGTCATTAACACAGCTGCAAAAAAATCACAATCTTACACTTTACAATAGACGTTTCGATGCTTCGTTAGAATCCAAATGCTTCCGAATGTCTGCTTGTTTCATTTGGCTCTTTCCGAAGCCGTATTTCTACTTGTGAAAGTGCAACACACTACTATTTGGATTTACACAGATCATAGTGTGTTGCAAATGCACAAGAATAAATTCTGCTCTCATAAGAGCTGAAGGGCAAAAGTGTCCGCCTTCTTCCACATTTGGCTGTAACAAAGGACCTAAATGCCCATGTCTAGTTTAGAAATGTATCAGATTTTCATGTTGGCCTTGCCAAACTATGGCTGCAGAGGTTGTTTTTGACTCTTCTTCAAGTCTGTGGGAGCTAAAAAAAAAATCTGCAATTTCATTTTGAGTTAATTAACGGATGTTGGCTTGTTATAAATGTCCGGAAAAGGGCTAGGTATGAAATTGCTCAAATCATTTTTTTTTTAACTCCCATAGACTTGAATAGGAGCCAAATACAATCTTCAATAATAATTAATTCTTCATAATTATATAAACGTATTGTTTAAACCCCTTTAAAAAAAAATTCACTAAACATAGTAGTCTGACAAACAAATAAATTAATTATTAATATCTAATTAATATATTGCTTCTTGAATTATTATATTTATAAATATTTGTGTCTATTGCATCTGAGCTAGTCGAGTCAATAACAGGTGAAGGTTGCCAGAGACAAAAAGAGTCTTTTACACTATCTTGTTAGCGTTGCCAAGCAACTTACTCTAAGATTCTAATTTTGTTCTAAAAAGTTTCCAAGGTGCTGCACAGTAAATAAAAATTGGAGGAGGGGTCATATTTAAAACTAGGCACGTGCAGCAGCCAACAATTTATTTTGGAATGTAAATTTAATCAGAAACCAAAATGTCTTGGCTGCACAGCTCTCAACACTGTATATATGTGTGTATCACTTTATTTTAATGTATTATTATTGTGTTTGGTGCACTTTTTTTTAACTCTTACACTTTACGCTAGGTCTTCAGTCATGTTAACCCTATTAGTGCAAATTTTGTTGAGGACACCAGTTTACTTTCAACTTGTAATATGTGTGCAAGTTAGCATGGTCGCTAGTGCATTTAGTTGTTTTATATAGCCCTCTACCTTTATTTTGTCTATTTGAAATAGATGATTTTGCCTGTTGCATCTGCCCTATCTGCATCAGTACTTAAAGGGACACTAAACCCCAAAAAATGTATTTCATGATTCAGGTAGAGAATACAATTTTAAACAACTTTCCAGTTTACTTCTATTATCTAATTTGCTTCATTCTTTAGACAATCACACGAGGCATCAATGTGCAGCAACCAATCAGTAGTAGCTACTGAGCCTATTTGGATATGCTTTTCAATAACGGATATCAAGAGAATTAAGTAAAATAGATAATAGAAGTAAATTAGAAAGTTGTTAAAAATTGCATGCGCTTTCTGAATCATGAAATAAGAAAATTGGGTTATGTCCCTTTAAGTCCTGGTTATAGAAAAACTATAGAAACAAGAAGGTTTAGATGAAATCTTGCTCCAATGGGGTGTGAAAGACAGGTACTAAAATGTTAAGTTTCCATTGTTCTCCCTAAATAGTGGTCTTTTGGGTAAGCAGCAAGAAATAAGATAAGGAGGACTTGATGTAGAAATAGATAGATAATATTAGGAGGTCTGCTCTCCCTACAAGCACAGCACACTTTGGGCTAGATTACGAGTGGCACGCTAACTTTGCACACATTGGAAGTAGCACGTGTATTACGAGTTGAAAGTAAACACGTTTGATTTAGCTCAATTTAATTAAACGAGTCCATTAGCGAGACATCAGAGCTCTCTTAAGCGACACAAAATGGCAAAAAACACATCACAAATACATTTAACAGTACAGTTACACTAATAACAATTATATAAAAATTATTGCATTAAAAAGTTATAAGGGCTTAAAGATATGAGGTCTCAAAAAGGAATGCAAAGGGATTTAACATAAAGATACATACAGTATATACACATCTCTAAATATGTATATGCATGTGTATATATGTGTGTACATATGTGTCTATGTATTTATATGTGTGTATATGTATTTATATGTGTGTACATGTGTGTTTATGTATTTATATGTATTTATATGTGTGTATATGTATTTATATGTGTGTATATGTATTTATATGTGTGTACATATGTGTCTATGTATTTATATGTGTGTATATGTATTTATATGTGTATACATATGTGTCTATGTTTTCTATGTGTGTATATGTATTTATAGACATCTATACAGGGAGTGCAGAATTATTAGGCAAGTTGTATTTTTGAGGATTAATTTTATTATTGAACAACAACCATGTTCTCAATGAACCCAAAAAACTCATTAATATCAAAGCTGAATAGTTTTGGAAGTAGTTTTTAGTTTGTTTTTAGTTATAGCTATTTTAGGGGAATATCTGTGTGTGCAGGTGACTATTACTGTGCATAATTATTAGGCAACTTAACAAAAAACAAATATATACCCATTTCAATTATTTATTTTTACCAGTGAAACCAATATAACATCTCAACATTCACAAATATACATTTCTGACATTCAAAAACAAAACAAAAACAAATCAGTGACCAATATAGCCACCTTTCTTTGCAAGGACACTCAAAAGCCTGCCATCCATGGATTCTGTCAGTGTTTTGATCTGTTCACCATCAACATTGCGTGCAGCAGCAACCACAGCCTCCCAGACACTGTTCAGAGAGGTGTACTGTTTTCCCTCCTTGTAAATCTCACATTTGATGATGGACCACAGGTTCTCAATGGGGTTCAGATCAGGTGAACTAGGAGGCCATGTCATTAGATTTTCTTCTTTTATACCCTTTCTTGCCAGCCACGCTGTGGAGTACTTGGACGCGTGTGATGGAGCATTGTCCTGCATGAAAATCATGTTTTTCTTGAAGGATGCAGACTTCTTCCTGTTCCACTGCTTGAAGAAGGTGTCTTCCAGAAACTGGCAGTAGGACTGGGAGTTGAGCTTGACTCCATCCTCAACCCGAAAAGGCCCCACAAGCTCATCTTTGATGATACCAGCCCAAACTAGTACTCCACCTCCACCTTGCTGACGTCTGAGTCGGACTGGAGCTCTCTGCCCTTTACCAATCCAGCCACGGGCCCATCCATCTGGCCCATCAAGACTCACTCTCATTTCATCAGTCCATAAAACCTTAGAAAAATCAGTCTTGAGATATTTCTTGGCCCAGTCTTGACGTTTCAGCTTGTGTGTCTTGTTCAGTGGTGGTCGTCTTTCAGCCTTTCTTACCTTGGCCATGTCTCTGAGTATTGCACACCTTGTGCTTTTGGACACTCCAGTGATGTTGCAGCTCTGAAATATGGCCAAACTGGTGGCAAGTGGCATCTTGGCAGCTGCACGCTTGACTTTTCTCAGTTCATGGGCAGTTATTTTGCGCCTTGGTTTTTCCACACGCTTCTTGCGACCCTGTTGACTATTTTGAATGAAACGCTTGATTGTTCGATGATCACGCTTCAGAAGCTTTGCAATTTTAAGAGTGCTGCATCCCTCTGCAAGATATCTCACTATTTTTGACTTTTCTGAGCCTGTCAAGTCCTTCTTTTGACCCATTTTGCCAAAGGAAAGGAAGTTGCCTAATAATTATGCACACCTGATATAGGGTGTTGATGTCATTAGACCACACCCCTTCTCATTACAGAGATGCACATCACCTAATATGCTTAATTGGTAGTAGGCTTTCGAGCCTATACAGCTTGGAGTAAGACAACATGCATAAAGAGGATGATGTGGTCAAAATACTCATTTGCCTAATAATTCTGCACTCCCTGTACATATAACTATATATGTAAACATATATAGACATATGTAATAGTGCATTGGACCCCTTTTCAGTCAAGTAGCTGAAAACATGAAAACAGCATATATATGCAATATTTATATTTAATAATGTGTTTAACTGTGTCTGTACTGTAAATATTTCCCATTTCAATGTTCTTAACATAGGGGAATATATTCTAAGTATTTTTAAATATATATTCCTATATGTATATCTGTATAGATATATATTTTACCAAAAAAAATGAGATATAGATATATATATAAATATATATTTAAGACTAAATAGAATATATTCTGCTATGTGAAGAACATTGGAATGTGAAATATTCATATTTCATGTTGGGTTACTGCACTTTGGTTAAACGTGATCAGATCAGAGGGTGGTGAAAACTGCCCAGTACATCATCGGTGTCCAGCTACCCTCTTTTGAGGACCTTCAGCATAAGCGATGGCTGCAAAGGGCGCACTGTATCATTGGAGATTCCTCCCATCCCAGCCATGGACTATTTGTTCCCTTGCCATCTGGGAGGCGGTACAGGAGCCTGAATAGCAAGAGAGTCAGGCTAAGGAATAGTTTTTTTTTTCCCAGAGCTGTTGTTTTGCTGAATACAAATACTTAATGCTGATTTTTCTTACATTTTTATCATGTCTCTTTTTTTTTATTATCCTATTTTTTAATATTAATATATTGCTTCTTGAATTATTGTTTATAAATATTTGTGTCTATTGCAACTGAGCTAGTCGAGTCAATTCTTGGAATTTCGCACGTTATATTATGTGTATTTAACATCTAAGTTATTCCATTTTTATAATTATTTATAGCTACTATTGTATTTTGCACCTCATACTATCTATTTGCAATGTCTGGGTTAGATGTTTTAATACATTTTGTTGCCCTGTTTTTCTACTTGTGCAATGATAATAAAATGGAATCTAATCTAATCTAATTTGCGATGAGTAGGATATTAGTTTTTTCCACTTTTCACACTCCATTGAAGTCTTTGGTGGAATACGTTGACGTGTTTGCGGTACTTGAAGTTCGGCTTTTTCCACACTTGTGTAATACGCGAGTTACCCATAGTGTTAAAAAAGCTTACTTCTAGTGAAGTTAATGCATGGGTACTAATTTGCGCTCTACTAGTAATCTAGCCCTTTATTGGTTTATGGTTTAAATTAGCACAAACTGCTATTTCATATCAAACACAAACCTAAAGGAAGAACTTCCCATACATTTTATACTCTGCAGAGTGTATAACAAGTCATTGGAAACAGATTAAGGGAAACCAATTTCACAGTACACTGTCCCTTTACAATTAAAGAATAACTTTGAAGAGAGCGGCAGGCAGATGAGGATCATCTCTAGTACTGACCATGTATACGACATTTTGCACATTAAATCAAAATTATTTTTTTTTGCATATGTTATTGTGGATCACTGTATTGAGTTTTTTCCATTTCTTTGTTTGTGCTTTGTGTTCATTTGTATGTTTTGAAGACATTTTTGTGATGTTGCTTCACAGTGAAACTAATGCTTTTGATTTACAGAAATGTAAAAAAGAAGGAAAAAGACTGGAGTAATCAGCTGAAACGCGTAGTTAACTTCTGATATAAGATATCCTGATTACGCAGACTCAGGTTTGCCTTTGCGTAAAGCTGCTGGAAAACCAATAATGGCTCATTATTACCCAAAGATAAGGCAGCAGACACTCCAATAGTGAACATATACAGTCTAGGCTTTACCTTGAAGGGGAGTTGCGGTAAAACTGTTACCAGAGACATAAGAATAACTAAATCAAATGTAAAATTTTAACAAAAATTTAATTTTCATTTAGTTTTAAACAAAATATAAACCGAATAGTGCACTCGCCAAATTTTTGAGGAAACTTATTTCCTTGAATATCTGAAATTAAATTAGTTATCTGATGTCAGACTTATAGCCTGTGTATAATATTTTATGGCTTTGCATCAGTAACTATTTTGCACACATTCTTCTGTGAATATATCAAAACATTTACATTTATTTGCAGCTTGTTTTTTATTATGAATTAGGCAACATATATACAATGCCTTGCAAAAGTATTCACCCCCTTGTCATTTTTCATGTTTTGTTGCCTTACAACCTGGAATTAACATGGATTGTTTGAGGATTTGCATAATTTAATTTACAGAACATGCCCACAACTTTGAAGATGTTTTTATTTTTATTTAATTGTGAAGCAAACAACAAATAGGACAAAATAACAGAAAAAGTCAATGTGAATAACTATTCACCCCCCTAAAGTCAATACTTTGTAGAGCCACCTTTTGCGGCAATCACACCTCCAAGTCGCTTTGGATAAGTCTCTATGAGCTTGCCACATCTTACCACTGGGATTTTTGCCCATTCCTCCTTGCAAAACTGCTCCAGCTCCTTCAAGTTGGATGGTTTGCGTTTGTGAACAACAATATTTAAGTCTGACCACAGATTTTCTATTGGATTGAGGTCTGGGCTTTGATTAGGCCATTCTAACACATTTACATATTTCCCCTTAAACCACTCAAGTGTTGCTTTAGCAGTGTGTTTGTGGTCATTGTCCTGCTGGAAGGTGCACCTCCATCCTAGCCTCAAATCATGCACAGAGTGGTACAGGTTTTGCTCAAGAATATCCCTGTATTTAGCACCATCCATCTTTTGCTCAACTCTGACCAGTTTCCCAGTCCTGGCTGCTGAAAAACATCCCCACAGCATGATGCTGCCACCACCATGTTTCACTGTGGATGGTGTTCTTTGGGTGATTTGATGTGTTGGGTTTACACCAGACATAACGTTTTCTTTGATGGCTGAAAAGTTCAATTTTAGTCTCATCAGACCAGAGCACCTTCCTCCATGCATTTTGGCAGTCTCCCACATGCCTTTTCACAAACTCAAAATGTGCCATTTTGTTTTTTGTTGAAAGTAATGGATTTCTTCTGGCCACTCTGCCATAAAGCCCAACTCTATGGAGTGTACGGCTTATTGTCGTCCTATGTACAGATACTCCAGTCTCTGCTGTGGAACTCTGCAGCTCCTCCAGGGTTACCCTAGGTTTCTGTGCTGCCTCTGATTAATGCCCTCTTTGCCCGGTCCGTGAGTTTTGGTGGGCGGCCGTCTCTTGGCAGGTTTGCCATGTTCTTTCCATTTGGTTATGATAGATTTGATGGTGCTCCTGTGGATCATCAAAGATTTGGATATTTTTTTCATAACCTAACCCTGACTTGTACTTCTCAACAACATGACAACATGGCAGTGTTTGGTTAGTGGTGCTTAGGTGTTGCAGCCTCTGAGGTCTTTCAAAAAAGGTGTGTTTATGTAATGACAGATCATGTGACACTTAGATTTCACACAGGTGGACATCATTTCATTTATTATGGGACTTCTGAAGTTATTAATTGGTTGCACCAGAGCTTTTTATGGGCTTCATAACAAAGGGGGTGAATACATATGCACATGCCAATTTTCTGTTTTCTATTTCTAAAAAATAGTTTTATGTATATATTTTTCTCATTTCACTTCACCAACTTAGACTATTGTGTTCTGATCCATCACATAAAATTCAGATTAATAAAACATTGAACTTAAGGCTGTAATGTAATAAAATAGGTAAAAAGTCAAGGAGGGTGAATACTGTATATAATGTAATAATGTTTGTACACATTTTGTTTGGTAAAAAAAAACTATTTAGTTTGGAATAAAAAAAATAAATAAATAAAAAGGGAACGCCCCTTTGCAAGATGCATATATCTCAAAGTACCTGTACTAAAGAATCCTTTTATATAAGACTCATACAGCTAGATTTAGAGTTTTGTCGGTAACGACCCACGTAGCTAACGCTGGCTTTTTTCTGGCCGCACCTTTTAAATAACTCTGGTATTGAGAGTCCACAGAATGGCTGCGTTAGGCTCCAAAAAAGGAGCGTAGAGCATATTTAACGCAACTTCAACTCTCGATACCAGAGTTGCTTACAGATTGAGCTCGCATTCTATTGGCTGTTCCGATCAGCCAATAGAATGCGAGCTCAATCTGATTGGCTGATCGGATCAGCCAATCGGATTGAACTTGATTCTGATTGGCTGATTCCATCAGCCAATCAGAATTTTCCTACCTTAATTCCGATTGGCTGATAGAATCCTATCAGCCAATCGGAATTCGAGGGATGCCATCTTGGATGACGTCCCTTAAATGAACCGTCATTCGTCGGGAAGTCGTCGTCGGAAGAAGATGGGTCCGCGGTGGAGGTCTTCAAGATGGAGCCGGTCCTCATCGGATGAAGATAGAAGATGCCGCTTGGAAGAAGATGGTTGCCGGTCCGGATCTACTCTTCTTCCCGGATAGGATGAAGACTTTGGAGCCTCTTCTGGACTTCTTCAGCCATCGGATGATGGATGTCTAGCCCCCGCTTGGGCTTAGATGAAGATTTCGGAGCCTGGAACGATCGGTGATACCTGGCATGGTGAAGACAAGGTAGGAAGATCTTCAGGGGCTTAGTGTTAGGTTTATTTAAGGGGGTTTGGGTTAGATTAGGGGTATGTGGGTGGTGGGTTGTAATGTTGGGGGGGGGTATTGTATGTTTTTTTTACAGGCAAAAGAGCTGAATTCTTTGGGGCATGCCCCGCAAAGGGCCCTGTTCAGGGCTGGTAAGGTAAAAGAGCTTTGAACTTTAGTAATTTAGAATAGGGTAGGGCATTTTTTTATTTTGGGGGTCTTTGTTATTTTATTAGGGGGCTTAGAGTAGGTGTAATTAGTTTAAAATTGTTGTAATATTTTTCTGATGTTTGTAAATATTTTTTTTATTTTTTGTAACTTAGTTCTTTTTTATTTTTTGTACTTTAGTTAGTTTATTTCATTGTATTTATTTGTAGATATTGTATTTAATTAATTTATTGATAGTGTAGTGTTAGGTTTAATTGTAGGTAATTGTAGGTATTTTATTTAATTAATTTATTGATAGTGTAGTGTTAGGTTTAATTGTAGGTAATTGTAGGTATTTTATTTAATTAATTTATTGATAGTGTAGTGTTAGGTTTAATTGTAACTTAGGTTAGGATTTATTTTACAGGTAATTTTGTAATTATTTTAACTAGGTAGCTATTAAATAGTTCTTAACTATTTAATAGCTATTGTACCTGGTTAAAATAAATACAAAGTTAATTGTAAAATAAATATAAATCCTAAAATAGCTATAATATAATTATAATTTATATTGTAGCTATATTAGGGTTTATTTTACAGGTAAATATTTAGTTTTAAATAGGAATAATTTATTTAATAAGAGTTAATTTATTTCGTTAGATTTAAATTATATTTAATTTAGGGGGGTGTTAGTGTTAGGGCTAGACTTAGCTTTAGGGGTTAATACATTTATTAGAATAGCGGCGAGATTCGGTCGGCAGATTAGGGGTTAATAATTGAAGTTAGGTGTCGGCGATGTTAGGGAGGGCAGATTAGGGGTTAATACTATTTATTATAGGGTTATTGAGGCGGGAGTGAGGCGGATTAGGGGTTAATAACTTTATTATTGTAGCGGTGAGATCCGCTCGGCAGATTAGGGGTTAATAAGTGTAGGCAGGTGGAGGCGACGTTGAGGGGGGCAGATTAGGGGTTAATAAATATAATATAGGGGTTGGCGGTGTTAGGGGCAGCAGATTAGGGGTACATAGCTATAATGTAGGTGGCGGCTCTTTGCGGTCGGCAGATTAGGGGTTAATTATTGTAGGTAGCTGGCGGCAACGTTGTGGGGGGCAGGTTAGGGGTTAATAAATATAATATAGGGGTCGGCGGTGTTAGGGGCAGCAGATTAGGGGTACATAAGTATAACGTAGGTGGTGGGCGGCAGATTAGGGGTTAAAAAAATTGAATCGAGTGGCGGCGATGTGGGGGGACCTCGGTTTAGGGGTACATAGGTAGTTTATGGGTGTTAGTGTACGTTAGAGCACAGTAGTTAAGAGCTTTATAAACCGGTGTTAGCCCAGAAAGCTCTTAACTACTGACTTTTTTTTGCGGCTGGAGTTTTGTCATTAGAATTCTAACGCTCACTTCAGCCACGACTCTAAATACCGGAGTTAGAAAGATCCCATTGAAAAGATAGGATACGCAATTGACGTAAGGGGATCTGCGGTATGGAAAAGTCGCGGCTGAAAAGTGAGCGTTAGACCCTTTCCTGACTGACTCCAAATACCGGCGGTAGCCTAAAACCAGCGTTAGGAGCCTCTAACGCTGGTTTTCACGGCTACCGCCAAACTCTAAATCTAGGCCATAATTTGTTATGCACTTCACTCTTGCTGCCCCAGATGAGTATATGGTTTCATCAAATGGAACATTGCAATGCACCTTTTAGTGCAGGTTAAATAAACATTGGTAGAAATGGAATTCATATAAAAATAAATTATTCTAACAAAATATGTGAGTTTATTTTTTCATGTACCTTTAATACGAAGAGAACAAAAATAGTGCATGTAGATAGGTATCACAAGAAACACAAAAACTGTTTTCACTTTTTCTTTTCTTTTTTGATTGAAATCCTTTTCTATTATTAAATTATTATTTTTAATCAACACATTGTGCAGATATTCTTTGGATACTTATACAAAATAACTTTACAAAACTCAAGTATAATTAATTACATCATTGTATTACAGCGAGATTGTTACTTTGTAGTAATATGCAGTATAAATTATAATACACTGAATTCTATGAAAATCGAAAGGCAAAAGTAGTTGGCACCATAATCTGATGATGAGTCTGATACAGCTTTATGCATTTGTATTATTGAATGTTTAACTGAGGTTCCAAAAATACTGCATTAAGAACATTTGGAAACTACTAGATTATTTAAATAACAGAAGTCGTTAGCTCATGCTCAAAAAGTAACAATTTTGATCCAATTCCTACATTTGATTAACATGGATAGTTTTTTTTTTTTTTTTTTAAATAAAGTCTTGATACTGGATTTGAGGACAAAAATATAAGCAAATTAAAAGTCTAAAATAGATCACTAAAATTGGTTCTTACATTAGCCAAGTACATTAAAATCCATGCACACTGGATTGGATTATATTTTTATTATTCTTTGTTTAATACGTCTGAGATGTCACTATATGCATGGTCAGAGTATGTTTTATTTCAAAATGTGTTTGGTACATAAATATATTTAAAAACAATATTGTACAGTTTGTTTAGCTGCAAGTAATAAATGGTTCTGTTTAAGATATCCATATTTTCTAAAGTACTGGCAAAGGTACTAATGAATGATCAGTTAAAATAACAACATTGTTTTAAGCAGTAAAACATTAGGAGTTGCTTTTATTATTTATTCAATGGCATAATTTTTCAGTTTTAAATAATTTGGTCTTCCATGTAGATGTTGGCACATTGATCTTGAAGACTGGATTACCTTAAGATGAAGTTGATAACACTGGTCAAAGAGATTACCAGTATGGAAAGACTGTTTTATGTTTGACCAATAGCGAAAAATTATCACAAAACATTGTATAGACAATATTGTATTGAGCATTAGTATAATTTATGTTTCCACAGTCGGAAAAAAAACATGTCCTGTAGAGTGTATTTTAGGACCACTGGCAGGAACAGTCCGTGGGCTCTTGGATGGAATAATTTACCCATGTTGAGTTTCCGCTACAGTATAATTGGACAACACGTCTCTGCAGGCCAAGCTCTCTGCAACATTTGCAAAATCTGGCATATGTATTGATGTTGTAGTTATAGATGCTGGCAGATGGGCACTTTCCATCACAAGAAACAATGTTGACCTAGAAGAAAAAAAAAGATTAGGACAAGAAATGAATGCTACCATGTCATAAACTTATTATTATTATTATTATTATTATTATACTTTATAAAGTGACAATAAATTCAGCAGCGCAGTCCATGGGTACAAAAGATAAAAGTGCAACAATGATACAATATTTTAAAGAGACAGGACAAAATTTATCAAACAAATACAGGAGAAATTTAGGTCCCTTTTACAGTGATTTAATCTGAAACTGGACAAATCATAAATTGTAGAAAAGTCTTTATTAAGCTACACATACAACACTTGTTTAAAAAAATTAAAAAACAGGGGGCGGAGGCAGGCTGTGCAGGAGAATGGCCGTGTGTGTGTAGTGCTCCTAAGCTGAAGGTTAGCCAAATGCCTCCAAAGCCCATAAAGTACCTCAAAACAGATTTATAAATGAGCCTAAGAACCAAGGGGACTGCAGGACATTCATAACAGTCCCAAAAACAACATATTATGATACCCAGAGGGTGCCTTTAACAATCTTGGCACTGGGCCCTGAGCTGCGACCTTAACAGAGACGCACTGGGAACTGAGAGGACAGATCGTGCGGAGATACAACCCGATCACACTAAGCAGAGAGACCCTCATAAGTGTCAGCAATCAGGTTGGGCTGTGACACAGAAACGCGGCATGCAATGGCCTCAGACCAGCACCGGACTTGCACGTGATCATTGCAGCCGCGTACACAGAGAAGAGCGGAGGTTTCACTGACCAGAACCTTTACCCGCCCTGCTTGGCCCAACATCCAACAGACCTTCAAGCAGTTAGTGTTACTAGCCTTCCGGAGCCGCTGGTTAGGACTCCCGGTGCAACTGAACTGAACACTTATAAAGCCGGTAAGCGGAGGTGGAGGCAGGCGGACGCCAAATCAAAGCCTCTGGGGGATATTATTTGACAATAAAAAAAAAAAAAACTTGGAGCACTCGGCAAAACACACGAATCATTTGGGAGGCACTTAAATCAACACACAGGCCTTATTAACGCACCTAAACTACTCGGCCCTTTTGCAGTGTGTTTGTGGGAGGAGGCCGTGACTGAGGCCTAGGGACTTGCGACGCAGCTTTCATTTTGTGCTGCTAGTCTCAAAGGGCGCATCCCAGGCTGTATCCCAATTATAAGACTGTGCTACACGGCTCAGAGTGCCCAGAGTTCATAAGAGGGAGAGAGACTTGTGAATCCCTTTTCTCTCTACAAATTGATAACTCACAGAGGACAATTCCTTTCATCTCCACCCCCATTCCAGAGAGATTACCCAGGCCCTACATTTGTGCACCAGTTCCCTCTCTTTTGTGGTGATTGTCTCCCCTAAAAAGTACCACAATGGCCCAGAAAAAGCAAGTGGGTGCTGAAAAAGGTGCAAAGACCAGGAACATGAACTACTACATTAAACCTGCAGAGGCATTGTTGAGTGAGGACAGCCAGACACAAGTCCACTCCAGGGAAGAGGATTCTACATATGTGCCCCCTGACCTCTCACAATTTGTTACTAAAGAGGACCTCAAATCCCTTTCCTCAAAAGAAGACATCAAAGGTATAGCTGCAGACATTAAGAACTTATTCAGCGAATTGAAGAAAGACCTCTCTGAGCTCTTGCAGAGAGTAGTGGTGGTGGAGGACTCACAAAACTCATTACAGCAGCAACTAAAAGAGACCAATTCCCAAACACAACAAAACACCAATCTTATTCAGAGTCTATTAGAAAGAGTGG
Source organism: Bombina bombina (assembly GCF_027579735.1). Classification (NCBI taxonomy): domain Eukaryota; kingdom Metazoa; phylum Chordata; class Amphibia; order Anura; family Bombinatoridae; genus Bombina; species Bombina bombina. The sequence goes on along the minus strand of NC_069505.1, from coordinate 231,901,345 downwards.
AGGACTTGGATAATCGCAGTAGGCGGAATAACCTACGAGTGAGAGGGATTCCGGAAGCTATCAACCCTACCGCCTTGCATGGTTATCTACAGGAACTCTTCAGAACAGTGAAAGGTACCCCGCTAGCAGCCGAGGTCATCATAGAAAGGGCACATAGGGCGTTGCGCCCTAAACCATCGCCGAAGGCTCCCCCAAGGGATGTAATCCTCAGAATGCTGAACTATAAGGATAAGGAGGAGATTCTTCGGTGTAGCAGAAACAAGCAACCGGTTCAGCATGCAGGGATCACCTTACAAATCTTCTCAGATCTATGCCCCGCCACTCTACAGAAGCGCAGGGAACTTCACTTCTTGACATCTGCCCTGCAGGAACATAAGATTCCCTACAGATGGGGATTCCCCACTTGTTTGGTGGCTACTAACAGTGATAGATCAGCAGTTTTCTGCTCCTTTGAGGACCTGGACAGGTTCTGCGCCACACTGAGCATAGCGGTGCCTCAACCGATCAACATGGACAACCCACCACTGGATCCAACAGGAGCCTCCTGTTCATCCTGACGGGAGAGGTAAGAAAACACACCTGTCTTCTCTAATATATGTGCCATGGCCAGGGACTCAACCTGAGATATTGAGACTTTTTTCTTGGACTGAATTATATCTTATAAGAAGTTAATATGCTAATGTCTCGAATACTGAACTGATCTCACTACCCTACCAGTAACCATATCTATTTGTTAAAATACTATCCCCTGAGATTAGCTCAGGGTCATCTGTTATTGTTATATTTCATGCTTATATGTCTTCTGCAGGGTTACTGTGTATATGATTTATGTGCATTGGGGACAGATGGCTTGCTTTTTTTTTTTTGCGGCTGTCTGTCCTTGGCGTACATACTACCCTCCTGGTCCTGAAATATTTGTTCAATCCGCTGTTTCCCAGTTTTCCTGTTAAATGTGCTTAAATGTATGAAACCACACGTTCCTGCGGGTACTTCCTGTTTGTTCTAATGGGACAGGTAAGAAAACATGCTAGTTTTTTCTGTTTTATGTGCCTTGGTCAGGGACTTTCCCTGAGATAATGAGACTTTCCCTGGATTGGTCTGTATCTTATAAGTGTTTGGCACACTAGTGTCTCATATATTAAACTGATCTCGTCACCCAGCCAGAAACTCTATTTACTTGCCAAACTAATAACTCTTGAGATTAGCCTGGGATCATCTGTTATTGGTATATTTCATGTTTAAATGTTTCCTGCAGAGTTGTTGTACATATGGTCTATGTGCACTGGGGATGGATGGCGCGATATTATTTCGACGGCCGTCCAACCTTGGCGTACATACTACCCCATTGGTTCTAAAATGTTAAATATTGGTTCATTTTGCAAATCCTCAACTAAACTGCTAAATGTATTTAAATGTCTGAAGTCATGTATATGAAGGATGAGTCAATTTGAAATAATTTCTGTACGTTTCATTATATGTCAATAGGCTAACCGCCAGTATATTCCCCTTAGAAAAGCCTATACAGAGGCTAGCTGGTCTTACTGAGACCCGGATTTGCAGTCACAGCTGCTATAGTAGATCTTATCTTATACTTTTCTTATTTAGCAAATATCCCCACTGGGGTCAGGGTCTGGAATATCAGTAAAATCACTCCTAGAAGCTAAATACATTTCTTCCCCTGATCTGATTTGTGTCCCCTCTTTTTTCCCAACTTTCCCTTTCCCCTGCCCCTCTTCTTTGTTCCTTTTTTTTTTTTTTTTATTGATGGACACCGGGCGCCAGAACTCACGGGTTCACCCTCTGAGATTTCTGACGATAAACGTGAAGGGCTTGAATAGCCCGGGCAAACGCTCAATAGTCATGAGGGAGTTACACAAAATGAGTGGGGATGTGATTTTTATACAGGAGTCCCATTTTGCTAGGCAGAGGGAGCCGAAATGGCATAATCATAGATAACCGACAGCTCTTTTCTCCTCTGGCCCCCGCAAACAAAATGGAGTTGGTATCCTGATTCGTCACGGAATACCATTTCAAATACAAGAGACCCATCGGCATAGGGAAGGCCGGTTCCTCATGTTGGTGGGCTCACTCCA
>NC_069505.1:231576752-231596752 GCF_027579735.1 Bombina bombina | reverse complement strand
GCAAGTTACCCCAAATTGAATGCAGTACCTTGCATTCAATTTTCAGTGTATCCCAGAGATTGGATGAATAGGAGCTTCCACGCTGGTGAGAATCACCGGCACTGAGGACTGCCGCACTGGATCCGTGCATCACGGAAGACCACTCTGCGCCGCCTTCACTCCGGATGAAGATAGAAGATGATGGAGCCGCATGAAAGAAGACCTTCACCGCCGGACTTCATGAACGTTAAGTACCTATTTCGGGCTTAGTTTTAGGATTTTTTTTTATTTTTAAGATTAGGGATTTAATGGGCTGTGAAAGATCTGATTGCCCTTTTAAGGGCAGTAAAATAGCTGAATGTCCTTTAAGGGCAATGCAAATACAAATGCCCCTTAAGGGCAATGGGTAGCTAAGGTTTTTTTAGTGTTAGGTTTTTTATTTTGTTGGTTGGGTGGTAATTTTTTTTAAGTAAAAGAGCTGTTTCACTTAGGGCAATGGCCTACAAAAGGCTTTTTTAAGGGCTATTGGTAGTTAAAGTGTCAGTAAACATTAAAAATAATGTTATATAATTCTGCACATAGTGCAGAATTATATAACATTATATTAGCGCAAACGTTTTAAAACAAAATTTCCCCTTTGAATTTTAAAAAAAACCTGCTGTTTTACAGACCCGCTCTCTGTGATCTTCTGAGCGGGTCTGTTTTTTTTCAAACAGCGCATCGGGCCAGCTGTATAGTCACAGCCCGGCCCGACCGCGCCATAGCGCTCTGTCAGACAGCAGGAGCGAGCTGCACTTAGTCTTATGGCGCGGTTGGGCCGGGCTGTGACTATACAGCTGGCCCGATGCGCTCTTTGAAAAAAACAGACCCGCTCAGAAGATCACAGAGAGCGGGTCTGTAAAACAGCAGTTTTTTTTTTTAAATTCAAAGGGCAAATTTAATTTTAAAATGTTTGCGCTAATATAATGTTATATATATGTTATATATGTGCAGAATTATATAACATTATTTTTAAGGTTTACTGTCCCTTCAAGTATTAGAATAGGAGATGTTTTTATTTTGGGGGGGATTTTTTATTTTTATAGGGGTATAAGTTTAGGTTTATTTCTTTATTTTGGATAGCTTTGTTTATTTTTTTCTGTAATTTTACATTTTTTATTCTTTGTAACTTTAGCTAGGGAGTTTGTATTTTTTAAACATAGACTGCCCTCTGGAAAGGCTTATCGCCTAGTGTATGTATATATATATATATATATATATATATATATATATATGTGAATACATACACATACACACACATACATACATGGAGTTAGCGCAGCCACACTCTCCGACCTTTATATTTAAAGCACCTGAGGCTTTCGCTCGAGCAATAACTATTTACTTTTAACTTGTAATATGAAGACAAGAATAGGAGCACTATTGATTTATCTTGAGTTGTGTTAGCACTCAGTAGCACTGTTATTTTTGCTCTCCACTTGTAATCTAGGCCTATGTAATTTCGACACATTATAAGCATTCAGTGGGTTAGATTCATTGGGGCATATGTATCAAGCTCCGAAAGACTGCTGCTCCATAACCTGTCCCCTGCTCTTAGCAGGGGGACAGACATCGTCGCAATTCAACCCGATCGAGTACGATCGGGTTGATTGACACCCCCTTGCTGGCGGCCCATTGACCGCGAGTCTGCAGGGGGCGGCGTTGCACCAGCAGCTCTTGTGAGCTGCTGGTGCAATGCTGAATACGGCGAGCGTATTGCTCGCCGTATTCAGCAATGTCTGTCGGACCTGATCCGCACTGTCGGATCAGGTCCAACAGACATTGCTAACTAGAGGCCATAGACCGTCATTTCAGTAGCGGACCTACTTAACACAGGGCCCTGGTGCAAAAGGTTTTTGGGCCCCCCAATAGTAACTCAGTAGTAAACAATAGTAATAATATACTGCTGCCCTGTATAATGACTTTATGGATTGATTGACTGATAGACAGACTTGCAACCTGCACTAATAAAAAGCTCTCCCGCATTAGAATTGTACACATTCTGCACACGCCTATATATAGACAGGTTGCTATGGGCCCCCAGTACTTGGGCCCTGGTGTCATTGCACATGCCACACCAATTGTAGTTCCTCTCCTGGTCTTAAAGCTGCTGAGGGGTCTCGTTGAAATTTATTGAGGTTCTATAGCCAATTGCCAATGGATGTTCCTTCTTTTAACACATTAACAGCTAGATTACGAGTTGTGCGTTAGGGTAAAAAAGCAGCGTTAAGAGGTCCTAACGCTGCTTTTTTACGCCCGCTGGTATTACGAGTCTTGAAGGTTTAGGTGTATTGCACACTTCTTTGGCCTTACCGCAAAACGACTTACGTAAACTTCGTAAAGTCTTTTTTATATGGGACTTCCATAGCGCCGGTATTACGAGTCTGTCCTGGGAGGCCAAAAAGTGAGCGGTACACCCTACCCTGTCAAGAGTCCTAATGCATTTAAAAGTCAGTAGTTAAGAGTTTTATGGTACAACGCCGTAACATTAAACTCATAACTAAAGTGCTAAAAAGTACACTAACACCCATAAACTACCTATTAACCCCTAAACCGAGGCCCTCCTGCATCGCAAACACTATAATAAAAATTTTAACCCCTAACCTGTCGCTCCGGACACCGCCGCCACCTACATTATATTTATAAACCCCTAATCTGCTGCCCCAACATCGCCGACACCTACATTATTTTTATTAACCCCTAATCTGCTGCCCTCAATGTCGCAGCAACCTACCTACACTTATTAACCCCTAATCTGCTGCCCCAACGTCGCCGCCACTATAATAAACATATTAACCCCTAAATCGCCGCACTACCGCCTCGCAAACATTAGTTAAATATTATTAACCCCTAATCTTCCGTCTCTAACATCGCCCCCACCTACCTACATTTATTAACCCCTAATCTGCTGCCCCCAATGTCGCCGCCACTGTTCCTATCAGCCAATAGAATGCAAGCTCAATCCTATTGGCTGGATTTTTTTCTACCTTAATTCCGATTGGCTGATAGAATTCTATCAGCCAATCGGAATCTAAGGGACGCCATCTTGGATGACGTCACTTAAAGGTACCTTCATTCATCTTTAGTCGTCGGATGAAGAGGATGCTCCACGTGGGATGTCTTGAAGATGGACCCGCTCCACGCCGGATGGATGAAGATAGAAGATGCCGTCTGGATGAAGACCACTTCGCCCGGCTTGGATGAAAACTTCTCCAGGCTTTGTTGAGGACTTCGGCCCAGCTTGGATTAAGTCTCCTCCTGGTAAGTCAATCTTCAGGGGGTTAGTGTTAGGTTTTTTAAGGGTGTATTGGGTTGGTTTTATTTTTAGGTTAGGGACTTTGGGCCTGCAAAACAGCTAACTGCCCTTTTAAGGGTGATGCCCATCCAAATGACCTTTTCAGGGCAATGGGGAGCTTAGTTTTTTTTAGATAGTATTTTATTTGGGGGGTTGGTTGTGTGGGTGGTGGGTTTAACTGTTGGGGGGGTTGTTTGTATTTTTTTTTTACAGGTAAAAGAGCTGATTACTTTGGGGCAATGCCCCGCAAAAGGCCCTTTTAAGAGCTATTGGTAGTTTAGTTTAGGCTAGGGTTTTTTTTTATTTTGGGGGGGCTTTTTTTAATTTTGGTAGGGCTATTAGATTAGGTGTAATTAGTTTAAATATCTGTAATTTGTTTATTATTTTCTGTAATTTAGTGTTTGTTTTTAGTTTGTACTTTAGCTAATTTAATTTAATTTAGGTAATTGTATTTAATTTAGTTATTTATTTAATTATAGTGTAGTGTTAGGTGTTAGTGTAACTTAGGTTAGGTTTTATTTTACAGGTACTTTTGTATTTATTTTAGCTAGGTAGTTATTAAATAGTTAATAACTATTTAATAACTATTCTACTTAGTTAAAATAAATACAAACTTGCCTGTAAAATAAAAAAATAAACCCTAAAATAAAATAAAAATAAACCCTAAGCTAGCTACAATGTAACTATTAGTTTTTAGTTTTAAATAGGAATAATTTAGTTAATGTTAGTAATTTTATTTAGACTTATTTAAATTATATTTAAGTTAGGGGGTGTTAGGGTTAGACTTAGATTTAAGGGGTTAATACATTTAGTATAGTGGTGGCGACATTGGGGCGGCAGATTAGGGGTTAATAAATGTAGGTAGGTGACAGCGATGTTAGGGACGGCAGATTAGGGGTTAATAATATTTAACTAATGTTTGCGAGGCGGGAGTGCGGCGGTTTAGGGGTTAATGTGTTTATTATAGTGGCGGCAACGTTGGGGGCGGCAGATTAGGGTTAATAGGGGTTAATAAATGTAGGTAGGTGACAGCGATGTTAGGGATGGCAGATTAGGGGTTAATAATATTTAACTAATGTTTGCGAGGCGGGAGTGCGGCGGTTTAGGGGTTAATGTGTTTATTATAGTGGCGGCAACGTTGGGGGCGGCAGATTAGGGTTAATAAGTGTAGGTAGGTTACGGCGACATTGGGAGCGGCAGATTAGGGTTAAATAAATAGTATGTAGGTGTCGGCGATGTTAGGGGCAGCAGATTAGGGGTTTATAAGTATAATGTAGGTGGCGGCGATGTCGGGGACGGCAGATTAGGGGTTAATAAGTGTAAGATTAGGGGTGTTTAGACTCGGGGTTCATGTTAGGGTGTTAGGTGTAGACATACATTTTATTTCCCCATAGGAATCAGTGGGGCTGCGTTACTGAGTTTTACGCTGCTTTTTTGCAGGTGTTAGACTTTTTCTCAGTAGGCTCTCCCCGTTGATTCCTATGGGGAAATCGTGCACGAGCACGTACAACCAGCTCACCGCTGACTTAAGCAGCGCTGGTATTGGAGTGCGGTAATGAGCAAAATTTTGCTCAACGCTCACTTCTTGTCTTTTAACGCCAGGTTTCTGAAAACTCGTAATACCAGCGCTGCAGGTTAGTGAGCGGTGAGAGAAAACTGCTCGTTAGCACCGCATAGCCTCTAACGCAAAACTCGTAATCTAGGCCATAGTTATGTTAAATGGCCCAATCCATGATATCTTGCACAGCACCACATAAAATAATAATTACAACTGAAACTCATGTGTAAGAGGGGCATTATTGCAGAGTGGTTGGGTCTTTTCACCATGTGACAGCATGTGGGATCTAAAAGACGAGATTGCCCTGGGAAGTATTCTTGTGACCGCGTCTCGTTATGTTATTTTCTTTTAATAGATTGCTTTGTAGAGGGTGCAGTTTTGTTTTATCAAGTTTTTAAAACATTTTGTAATCTTGGTATCCCTGACATTGGAATTTGTTCTATGCAGCAAGAACTTAGTAGTTGTTAGAAGCAGCCCTATTGATTTCAGTAGAGCTGATCTCACTGCTCTGACAAAGGGCAGGACAAATCTTTGTCAAGTCCAAAATTTTCAAGATGCAAATTTGGGCAAGTTTTTTTTCAGCGAGATATTAGTTTTACTAATGATTTGTATTGAATCAGTGCTGGTGTTGTAGAACTAGTTAAATGGGTATGAAAGTGATCATTACATTTACACAATGCAAATGGCACATACAGTTAAAAAAAAGCTCTTTCTTATTGAGTAAATCTATTAAATTTGCCCCTTTCTCCTTTTCTTCTTTGTTAAACATTTCCCATGAAAACGTACCAAGGTAGACGGGAGTAAACAGAAGACTATGGGGCTGATGTATCACCGCCGTATATACTTGTTTCCGTGCGAGCCTTCAGGCCTGCTCTGAGGCGGTGGACAGCAATTAGCCCGATTGCATACGATCGGGTTTATTGACAGCCCCTGCTAGCGGCCGATTGGCCACTAATGTGCAGGGGGCAGCATTGCACAAGCATTTCTAGTGAAATGCTTGTGCAATGATAAATGCTACAGAGCATCATGTCCGTTCGCACTTTCATAAATCGGCCCCCATATACTTAAAGGGATATGCAACACATTTTTTTGTCACGATTCAGCTAGAGAATACAAATTTTAAAAAGTTTTCAATTTACTTCTATTATCAAATTTGCTATGTTGTTATTCTTTGTTTAAAAGATTCTAAATAGGTAGCGTGCACATGCATGTAACTCTGCATGACAGGAAATAGTGCTGCCATCTAGTGCTCTTGCTAATGTATGATGTTGCAAAACTGCTGCCATATATTACTGCAGACACGTGCACACTCCTAGGCTTATCTTCCTGCTTTTCAACAAAGGATAACAAGAAAATGGGAAAAAATTGATAATAGAAGTAAAATGGAAAGCTGATATAAATTGTATGTTCTATCTGAATCATGAAAGAAAAAAAAAAACTCTTTATTTTGCCCGCTCCTCTGCATACCTGAGTATACTGACATGGAAAGTTATATTTTAGCAAAGGATATTATAAGAAAACACACACACATATATCCTCACTGATCTGTGTTTATCTTACCTCCACTGCTGTCCAGCTGTTACCAAACTCCTGGGCATTGGTTAAGTCAAAATTATCTGCAGTCCTCATCTCATTTACAGTTTTCAGGTCAAAATTTCCACAAAGTCCACTCAGTTCACCCTTTAAAAAAACAAACATTTCCAGTATTAGATTAAAGGTACCAAACAAATAAATGCTGGTTTTGTTGAACAGAAAATGAAGAATATTGCAGAATAACATTTAGTCTAGTGAGTTTCTGTCTATAACGTTGTAAGGTTTGTTATTGTGCATTAATACCCATAACACTTCATTACACAGTCACACATTAGCACAGTAACATTACACAAAGAAGATGCATTTATCATAATAATTCCTAAAGAAATATAAAGCTACTTACTAATATATGTTTCATAATGTGTGCCACTTTACTGTTTATAGTTACTATACAAAGTACAGTTTATAGTTACTATACAAAGTACTGTTATAGTTACTATACAAAAGTACAGTTTATAGATACTATACAAAGTACTGTTTATAGATACTATACAAAGTACAGTTTTATAGATACTATACAAAGTACAGTTTATAAATACTATACAAAGTACAGTTTATGAGGCATATTTAAGAAATTTCTTGCGGACCTGATCTGACAGTGCGGATCAGGTCCGCAAGACATCGCTGAATGCGGAGAGCAATATGCTCTCCGCATTTAACATTGCACCAGCAGCTGGTGCAACGCCACCCCCTGCAGACTCACGGCCAATGGGCCGCCAGCAAGGGGTGTCAATCAACCCAATCGGGTTGAATTGTTGCGATTCCTGTCCGCCTGCGAAGAGCAGGCGGATAGGGTTATAGAGCAGCGGTCTTTGTGACCGCTGCGTCATAACTGCTGTTTCTGGTCAGCCTGCAGGCTCGCCAGAAACACGGGGCATCAAGCTCCATTCAGAGCTTGATAGATAGGCCCCATTAGAAACTATACAAAGTACTGTTTATAGTTATTATACAAAAGTACAGTTTATAGATACTATACAAATTACCTTTTATAGTTACTATACAAAAGTACAGTTTATAGATCCTATACAAAGTACTGTTTATAGATCCTATACAAAGTACTGTTTATAGATCCTATACAAAGTACAGTTTATAGATAGATACTATACAAAGTACTGTTTACAGTTATTATACAAAAGTACAGTTTATACATACTATACAAAGTACAGTTTATAGATACTATACAAAGTACTGTTTATAGTTATTATACAAAGTACAGTTTATAGATACTATACAAAAGTACTGTTTATAGTTACTATACGAAGTACAGTTTATAGATACTATACAAAGTACAGTTTATAGTTACTATACGAAGTACAGTTTATAGATACTATACAAAAGTACTGTTTATTGATACTATACAAAGTACAGTTTATAGTTACTATACGAAGTACAGTTTATAGATACTATACAAAGTACTGTTTATAGTTACTATACAAAAGTACAGTTTATAGATACTATACAAAGTACAGTTTATAGATACTATACAAAGTACAGTTTATAGATAATATACAAAGTACAGTTTATAGATACTATACAAAGTACTGTTTATAGTTATTATACAAAGTACAGTTTATAGATACTATACAAAGTACAGTTTATATATATTATACAAAGTACAGTTTATAGATACTATACAAAAGTACTGTTTATTGATACTATACAAAGTACAGTTTATAGATACTATACAAAGTACTGTTTATAGTTACTATACAAAAGTACAGTTTATAGATACTATACAAAGTACAGTTTATAGATACTATACAAAGTACTGTTTATAGATACTATACAAAGTACAGCTTATAGATACTATACAAATTACAGTTTATAAATACTATACAAAGTACAGTTTATAGTTACTATACAAAGTACTGTTTATAGTTATTATACAAAAGTACAGTTTATACATACTATACAAAGTACAGTTTATAGATATTATACAAAGTACAGTTTATAGATACTATACAAAAGTACTGTTTATAGATACCATACAAAGTACAGTTTATAGATACTATACAAAGAACTGTTTATAGATACTATACAAAGTACAGTTTATAGTTACTATACGAAGTACAGTTTATGGATACTATACAAAGTACTGTTTATAGTTACTATACAAAAGTACAGTTTATAGATACTATACAAAGTACAGTTTATAGATACTAAACAAAGTACAGTTTATAGATAATATACAAAGTACAGTTTATAGATACTATACAAAGTACTGTTTATAGTTATTATACAAAGTACAGTTTATAGATACTATACAAAGTACAGTTTATAGATATTATACAAAGTACAGTTTATAGATACTATACAAAGTACAGTTTACAGATACTATACAAAAGTACTGTTTATAGATACTATACAAAGTACAGTTTATAGATACTATACAAAGTACAATTTATAGATATTATACAAAGTACAGTTTATAGATACTATACAAAGTACAGTTTATAGATACTATACAAAGTACAGTTTATAGATATTATACAAATTACAGTTTATAGATACTATACAAAGTACAGTTTATAGATACTATACAAAGTACAGTTTATAGATACTATACAAAGTACTAGCTCTGGATAGTCTTTAGTTCAAACAAAAAATAATATATTAAAAGTGAAGGCGCCTAGATGTGATGCACACAAATAAGTGTACAAAAATGCATATGTAGAAATATTTTTTATATATCTCAATATCCTTAGTGTCTTCTTCAACAAAGGACAAGGATTTGAGATGTGCGTGATATAAATTCACAATTTTAAATTTTATGTGATAGTTAACTGGTACTGGATATATATATATGTGTACAAAAAACAATATGATATATGTGAACTCAAATTGTCATATAATACAGTGCCAAAAAGTGATATATATAATATAATGTGTCCTTCTAATAGAATCAATCAACATCCAACAATAAACACAATGTTACTAAGACAAAGTGACTATCAATGTGAGAGATGTTACAAACACACCATAGTAACAAGCGATATTAAAGACACATATTGGTGGTGGTATTGTAAAGCAATATCGGATACATACAATAAGGTACCCAGGTACTCTAGAGTATACGTATAGTCCTTTTCCAAAAGTCCATGTAATGGAGATTCTTTCCTCCGGATGTCCACTAAATAGCGGGTATGCGGCAGCAAACACTCCTTCCAAGGCTGATGGCACCAGCGGCGGTCTGCAGATAGATGGGAGAGAAAAAAAGGAGGCGCCACAATAGTGTGAGATCGTAGGTGTATGGGACCCCCACAAAACGATACAGAATCACTTACTAGATTATAAGCACTTGAGAAGTGCCACAGGTGCAGGCTGAACTATTAAAAGCTGTCCAGCGAGCTTAACTTCAAGATCCAATGGCCCAAGGAAAAATTCGATTTCCCCCACATATACTGGGGTCGGAAATGAGCCCAGTATTGGTATTGGTATGAATATCCACTTGGGGCAAATATACAGCTAATACAGAGCTGAAAGCTGGTTAAAAATCAGAGCAGAATAAGGTACCCAGGTACTCTAGAGTATACGTATAGTCCTTTTCCAAAAGTCCATGTAATGGAGATTCTTTCCTCCGGATGTCCACTAAATAGCGGGTATGCGGCAGCAAACACTCCTTCCAAGGCTGATGGCACCAGCGGCGGTTCAGCAGCAGCTGCACAGGAAGTAAATGGGAGGGGAACAACAGAACAAGTGTTCTGTTGTTCCCCTCCCATTTACTTCCTGTGCAGCTGCTGCTGGACCGCCGCTGGTGCCATCAGCCTTGGAAGGAGTGTTTGCTGCCGCATACCCGCTATTTAGTGGACATCCGGAGGAAAGAATCTCCATTACATGGACTTTTGGAAAAGGACTATACGTATACTCTAGAGTACCTGGGTACCTTATTCTGCTCTGATTTTTAACCAGCTTTCAGCTCTGTATTAGCTGTATATTTGCCCCGAGTGGATATTCATACCAATACCAATACTGGGCTCATTTCCGACCCCAGTATATGTGGGGGAAATCGAATTTTTCCTTGGGCCATTGGATCTTGAAGTTAAGCTCGCTGGACAGCTTTTAATAGTTCAGCCTGCACCTGTGGCACTTCTCAAGTGCTTATAATCTAGTAAGTGATTCTGTATCGTTTTGTGGGGGTCCCATACACCTACGATCTCACACTATTGTGGCGCCTCCTTTTTTTCTCTCCCATAGTCTTTAGTTCACTTGCGGCCAGGTGTGATGCAGGGAAGCACTCAGTCTAATTAAAGTGCAGAGTTAAAGGGAAATAAAAGTGCTGGGCACAAGTTCTGCACAATAGTTCTTACTCGCCCTGATATTATTTTTATTCCTGTACCTGCAGCTTTCTTTAGAGACATTCACTTATTTTACATTTTTCTAGTACACAGATGTACACCACAGATGTACACATAACAAAGATGTACACAATAGATGTACGCAACAGATGTACACATAACACACACAGATGTACACATACACACAGATGTACACATAACACAGATGTACACAACAGATGTACACATAACACACACAGATGTACACATAACACACACAGATGTACACATAACACACACAGATGTACACAACAGATGTACACAACATATGTACACATAACACACACAGATGTACACAACAGATGTACACATAACACAGATGTACACAACAGATTTACGCGTAACACACACAGATGTACACATAACACAGATGTACACATAACACAGATGTACATAACAGATGTAAACATAACACAGATGTACACATAACACACACAGATGTACACATAACACAGATGTACACAACAGATGTACACATAACACACACAGATGTACAGATAACACAGATGTACACAACATATGTACACATAACAAACAGATGTATACATAACAAACAGATGTACACATAACACAGATGTACACACAACAAACAGATGTACACAACAGAGGTACACATAGCACAGATGTACACATAAAAAACAGATGTACACATAACACAGATGTACACATAACAAACGCAGATATACACAACAGATGTACACATCACACAGATGTACACAACAGATGTACACATAACAAACAGATGTACACATAACACAGATGTACATATAACATACACAGTGTACATATAACACAGATGTACATAAAACATACACAGATGTACATATAACACTTAGGTACATATAACATACACAGTGTACATATAACACAGATGTACACATAACATACACAGTGTACATATAACACAGATGTACATAAAACATACACAGATGTACATATAACACTTAGGTACATATAACATACACAGTGTACATATAACACAGATGTACACATAACATACACAGTGTACATATAACACAGATGTACACATAACACAGATGTACATATAACACAGATGTACATATAACATACACAGTGTACATATAACACAGATGTACACATAACATACACAGTGTACATATAACATGCACAGATGTACACATAACACAGATGTACACAACAGATGTACACATAACACACACAGATGTACACATAACACAGATGTAAACAACAGATGTACACATAACACAGATGTACACATAACACAGATGTAAACAACAGATGTACACATAACACAGATGCACACATAACACAGATGTACACATAACACAGATGCACACATAACACAGATGTACACAACAGATGTACACAACAGATGTACACATAGCACAGATGTACACAACAGATGTACATATAACACAGATGTACACAAGAGATGTACACATAACACAGATGCACACATAACACAGATGTAAACAACAGATGTACACATAGCACAGATGTACACAACAGATGTACACAACAGATGTACACATAGCACAGATGTACCCAACAGATGTGCATATAACACAGATGTACACAACAGATGTACATATAACACACACAGATGTACACATAACACAGATGTGCACAACATATGTACACATATAACACAGATGTACATATAACACAGGTGTACATATAACATACACAGGTGTACATATAACACAGATGTACACATAACACAGATGTACATATAACACAGGTGTACATATAACATACGCAGATGTACATATAACACAGATGTACATATAACACAGATGTACACAACAGATGTACATATAACACAGATGTACACAACAGATGTACACATAACACAGATGTACACAACAGATGTACACATAACACAGATGTACACATAACACAGATGTACACAACAGATGTACACATAACACACACAGATGTACACATAACACCCACAGATGTACACATAACACAGATGTACACTACAGATGTACACATAACACAGATATACACTACAGATGTACACATAACACACACAGATGTACACATAACACAGATGTACACATAACACAGATGTACACAACAGATGTACACATAACACAGATGTACACTACAGATGTACACATATCGCATATGTACACAACAGATGTACACATAACACACACAGATGTACACATAACACACACAGATGTACACATAACACAGATGTACACATAACACAGATATACACTACAGATGTACACATAACACACACAGATGTACACATAACACAGATGTACACAACAGATGTACACATAACACAGATGTACACTACAGATGTACACATAACACAGATGTACACTACACATGTACACATAACACAGATGTACACAACAGATGTACACATAACACACACAGATGTACACATAACACAGATGTACACATAACAAACAGATGTACATATAACATAACACAGATGTACATATAACACAGATGTACACATAACATACACAGTGTACATATAACACAGATGTACACATAACATACACAGTGTGCATATAACACAGATGTACATATAACATACACAGTGTACATATAACACAGATGTACATATAACATACACAGTGTACATATAACACAGATGCACACATAACACAGATGTACATATAACATACACAGTGTACATATAACATACACAGTGTACATATAACATGCACAGTGTATATATAACACAGATGTACATATAACACAGATGTACACATAAGATACACAGTGTACATATAACACAGATGTACACATAACAAACAGATGTACATATAACATAACACAGATGTACATATAGCACAGATGAACACATAACATACACAGTGTACATATAACACAGATGTACACATAACATACACAGTGTACATATAACACAGATGTACACATAACATACACAGTGTACATATAACACTTATTTACATATAACATACACAGTGTACATATAACATACACAGTGTACATATAACACAGATGTACATATAACACAGATGTACATATAACACAGGTGTACATACAACATACACAGTGTACATATAACACAGATATACATATAACACTTATGTACATATAACACAGATGTACACATAACATACACAGTGTACATATAACACATGTGTACATACAACATACACAGTGTACATATAACACAGATGCACATATAACATACACAGTGTACATATAACACAGATGTACATATAACATACACAGTGTACATATAACACATATGTACATATAACATACACAGTGTACATATAACACAGATGTACACATAACATACACAGATGTACACATAACATACACAGTGGTATATTTAGGAATTAAAAACTTTTGTTTTAATCTCCCATAAACACATTTTTAAACCAACATAACAAAACATGTTATTTCCCATGCATTTTCTTTAAAACTGTTCCTGAGAGAGGCTGGAGTACACCCTGGAATTGACCCTGCAATATGCCACACAGTTATTTTTCCATACTGAGATAAAATAAACAATGCTTAGTACGTTTCTCAATGGCTTTGCTCCTGGACTGAAAATTTTAAAAATTCTTTACACAATACAAAATGTCAACGCTTTAAAATATGTAATTTGTATGCAGCGATTCTCAGCTAATATGTACCATACCTATATAAACAATGGCTTTAATGTCACTAAGTATTCAGGATGATACTCTACACACATCTGAATGGCTGTCTGGAGCAATCACATCTCTGTCTCATCACTTTATTCATTAATCTCTGAAAACAGATACCTCATAAAATGGCGTGTGAAAACCAGGAGGGGTTATCTTCTAATGTCCCTAATTAGTAATGAACACCCTCAGCACATCTTTTAATTCCTTAACAAATTATATTTCTACTGGATACCCACCTGCCACTGAGGTCCCACTTGAATGTGAATAGTTGTCCTTTGGTCCCATAAGAGAGTAATGAATTCATAAGGAAAATGAACAAATGTAAAAAAGCCTGCTTGCCATATATGCATTTGTTGTCTTTCATCTATAAAACTTGCAGAGCTCTGTTGGAAAAAAATAGACATTTTGTATTATCTTTTAGACAATCATTGAGAGTGACACAGCTTAGCCGAGCTATATGACAGATATCCATATTATAAAAATAAACCGTCTGAATAGGTACTACAATCTATGGGCATCTACAAGGGGGTGAGATGACACCCAGTGACCTCACCCACACATTTCTAGGATTTAATCCTGGTAACACTTAGTAACATAACTCTTAACTTACTCAATGTAAAGCAAAGTGTTATGTGCGGCCCCTCTGGAAAGAGAACAATCTCTTCTTTCTACTGAGCTTCCATTTGATACTCTGTTTATCATCAGTGCACAATTTCAGGTTTTTAACCTGTTAGAATAATTCTTTGTAGGGGGATATAAATCTGCCTCTATTTCACCCAAACATTAATTTATGTATCAATGAGACTGTTTATTTAAAAGAGAAGAATCTTATCTTTTAAATGACACAATACACAGGATTAGAGTAATGTGTGAGAAGCCTTCTCAGCAAGAAACATATTTACTAAACTCATCTCTTAAATAATGGGTAATATGTCTGTATATAAATCACATCATTTATTAGAAAACAAACACAAATAAACTGTGAATGTTTAAACCACAAGACACCAACCTCTTAAAACACACACAGGTACAAACATATCATAAGTGTGGTTATTAAAGGTGATGGATTTTTTATTTAATAATATCTAAATATATTTCTATGGTAAAAATCACTACAACTTTTACAACTAAGTTAAAGGGACACTAAACCCAAAAAAATTTCTTTAATGATTCAGATAGAGCATGCAATTTTAAGCAACTTTCTAATTTACTTCTATTATAATTTTTTCTTTATTCTCTTGCTATCTTTATTTAAAAAGCAGGAATGTAAAGCATAGGAGTCAGCCCATTTTAGGTTCAGCACCATAGATAGTGCTTGCTTTTTGGTGGCTACATTTAGCCATCAATAACCAAGCGTAACCCAGGTTCTGAACCAAAAATGGGACGGATCCTATGCTTTACATTCCTGCTTTTTAAATAAAGATAGCAAGAGAACGAAGAAAAATTGATAATAGGAGTAAATTAGAAAGTTGCTTAAAAGTACTGCTCTATCTGAATCATGAAAGGGAAAAAATGGGTTTGGTGTCCCTCTAAGTGAAATAAACACTAAAGGGTCTCCATTATTTCTATATTTAGATCCTTTTTAGGATTGTTTCAATAATCTTTAAAAAATATTAAAGGATTATTAAAAATGATAAGTGAGACGTTCTAAGAAAAACAGACTTGAAATAGTACATAAACATGGAATTAAGAAAAATGCAACAGACTTGACAACTGACTCTACAAAGCAATACAACATGCATATTAAAATATATATATATTCCCATATATTAGACTACAATGTTTCTTCTCTTATTTGCATTTTTAGCTGCATATTCATTTATGGCTAGATTACAAGTGGCAGCTAACAGTTGCACGCAAGCAATAAGGAGTGTATCACAGCTATTTGCGCACGTCGGTAGTATTTGCATATTATAGAATTTAAAGTAAACACGTTCACTTGAGCACAATTGAATTTAACGTGCATCGCAGTACCGTGACTTCAGAGCTCTCTTAACTGTTACATGAGACAAAAAAGCTGCACAAAACACATAACAATGAATTTAAAAGTACAGTTACACTCATAATAACATTATCTAATATTTATTTTTTATTGCAATAAAAAATGTTATAAGGGCTCAAAGATATGAGGTCTGAAAGGGATTAAACATAGAGATACATGCATTCACATATTTATATAAATATGTGTGTTTGTATAAATATATATATATATATGTGTGTGTGTGTATAATTATATATATAAATATATGTGTGTGTGCATAAATATATATATATATGTGTGTGTGTGTATAATTATATATATAAATATATGTGTGTGTGTATAAATATATATATAAATATATGTGAGTGTGTATAAATATATATATAAATATATGTGTGTGTGTATAAATATATATATATATATATATATATATATATATATATATATATATATAAATATATGTGTGTGTGTATAAATATATATATA
Organism: Bombina bombina; assembly: GCF_027579735.1. Lineage (NCBI taxonomy): Eukaryota > Metazoa > Chordata > Amphibia > Anura > Bombinatoridae > Bombina > Bombina bombina. The sequence goes on along the minus strand of NC_069505.1, from coordinate 231,579,849 downwards.
AATATATGTGTGTGTGTATAAATATATACTGTATATAAATATATGTGTATGTGTATAAATATATATATAAATATATGTGTGTGTGTATAAATATATATATATATAAATATATGTGTGTGTGTATAAATATATATATAAATATATGTGTGTGTGTATAATTATATATATAAATATATGTGTGTGTGTATAAATATATATATAAATATGTGTGTGTGTATAAATATATATATATATATATATATATATATATATGTGTGTGTGTATAAATATATATATATAAATATATGTGTGTGTGTGTATAAATATATACTGTATATAAATATATGTGTGTGTGTATAATTATATATATAAATATATGTGTGTGTGTATAATTATATATATAAATATATGTGTGTGTGTGTATAAATATATATATAAATATGTGTGTGTGTATAATTATATATATAAATATATGTGTGTGTGTATAAATATATATATAAATATATGTGTGTGTGTATAAAACATAATTTATGCTTACCTGATAAATGTATTTCTCTTGTAGTGTATCCAGTCCACGGATCATCCATTACTTGTGGGATATTCTCCTTCCCAACAGGAAGTTGCAAGAGGATCACCCACAGCAGAGCTGCTATATAGCTCCTCCCCTAACTGCCATATCCAGTCATTCGACCGAAACAAGCCGAGAAAGGAGAAACCATAGGGTGCAGTGGTGACTGAAGTTTAATAAAAATTTAGACCTGCCTTAAAAGGACAGGGCGGGCCGTGGACTGGATACACTACAAGAGAAATACATTTATCAGGTAAGCATAAATTATGTTTTCTCTTGTTAAGTGTATCCAGTCCACGGATCATCCATTACTTGTGGGATACCAATACCAAAGCTTAAGAACACGGATGATGAGAGGGACAAGGCAGGAACTTAAACGGAAGGAACCACTGCCTGTAGAACCTTTCTCCCAAAAACAGCCTCCGAAGAAGCAAAAGTATCAAATTTGTAAAATTTTGAAAAGGTATGAAGGGAAGACCAAGTCGCAGCCTTGCAAATCTGTTCAACAGAGGCGTCATTTTTAAAGGCCCAGGTGGAAGCCACAGCTCTAGTAGAATGAGCTGTAATTCTTTCAGGGGGCTGCTGTCCAGCAGTCTCATATGCTAAACGGATTATACTCCGAAGCCAAAAAGAAAGAGAGGTTGCCGAGGCCTTTTGACCTCTCCTCTGTCCAGAGTAAATAACAAACAGGTGAGATGTTTGGCGAAAATCTTTAGTAGCCTGCAAGTAAAACTTCAATGCATGGACTACGTCTAGATTATGCAAAAGACGTTCCTTCTTTGAAGAAGGATTAGGACATAATGATGGAACAACAATCTCTTGATTGAAACCACCTTAGGTAAAAACCCAGGTTTTGTACGCAGAACTACTTTATCTGAATGAAAGATCAGATAAGGAGAATCACAATGTAAGGCAGATAACTCCGAGACTCTTCGAGCCGAGGAAATAGCCATCAGAAAAAGAACTTTCCATGATAGAAGTTTGATATCAATAGAATGAAGGGGTTCAAACGGAACCCCTTGAAGAACTTTAAGAACCAAGTTTAAGCTCCATGGGGGAGCAACAGGTTTAAACACAGGCTTAATTCTAACTAAAGCCTGACAAAATGCCTGAACGTCTGGAACTTCTGCCAGACGCTTGTGTAAAAGAATAGACAGAGCAGAAATCTGTCCCTTTAAAGAACTAGCTGATAGTCCTTTGTCCAAACCCTCTTGGAGGAAGGACAATATCCTAGGAATCCAAACCCTACTCCATGAGTAATTCTTGGATTCACACCAATGAAGATATTTACGCCAAATCTTGTGGTAAATTTTGCTGGTGACAGGCTTTTGTGCCTGTATTAAGGTATCAATTACTGACTCGGAGAAGCCACGCTTTGATAGGATCAAGCGTTCAATCTCCATGCAGTCAGTCTCAGAGAAAGTAGATTCGGATGATTGAAAGGACCTTGTATTAGAAGGTCTTGTCTCAGAGGCAGAGTCCATGGTGGAAAGGATGACATGTCCACTAGGTCTGCATACCAGGTCCTGCGTGGCCACGCAGGCGCTATCAATATCACCGATGCTCTCTCCTGTTTGATTTTGGCAATCAGACGAGGGAGCAGAGGAAACGGTGGAAACACATAGGCCAGGTTGAAGAACCAAGGAAGGCGCTGCTAGAGCATCTATCAGTGCCGCTTGGCGTTCTGGCGAGACGCCATGAGATCCAGTTCTGGTTTGCCCCAACGGAGAACCAATTGAGCAAACACCTCCGGATGGAGTTCCCACTCCCCCGGATGAAAAGTCTGACGACTTAGAAAATCCGCCTCCCAGTTCTCTACCCCTGGGATATGGATCGCTGATAGGTGGCAAGAGTGAGTCTCTGCCCAGCGAATTATCTTGGAGACTTCTGACATCGCTAGGGAACTCCTGGTCCCCCCTTGATGGATGATGTAAGCCACAGTCGTGATGTTGTCCGACTGAAATCTGATGAACCTCAGTGTTGCTAACTGAGGCCAAGCTAGAAGAGCATTGAATATTGCTCTTAACTCCAGAATATTTATTGGGAGGAGTTTCTCCTCCTGAGTCCATGAACCCTGAGCCTTCAGGGAGTTCCAGACTGCACCCCAACCTAGAAGGCTGGCGTCTGTTGTTACAATGGTCCAATCTGGCCTGCGAAAAGGTCATACCTTTGGACAGATGGACCCGAGATAACCACCAGAGAAGAGAATCTCTGGTTTCCTGATCCAGATTTAGTAGAGGGGACAAATCTGTGTAATCCCCATTCCACTGACTGAGCATGCATAATTGCAGCGGTCTGTGATGCAGGCGCGCAAATGGCACTATGTCCATCGCCGCTACCATTAAGCCACCGTGGGGCACGGAATGGAGTGAAGAACACGGCAAGCATTTAGAAGTTTTGATAACCTGGACTCCGTCAGGTAAATTTTCATTTCTATAGAATCTATCAGAGTCCCTAGGAAGGAAACCCTTGTGAGAGTAGATAGAGAACTCTTTTCTTCTTTCACTTTCAACCCATGCGACCTCAGAAATGCCAGAACTATCTCTGTAT